>NW_017673342.1:37677-134879 GCF_001879085.1 Nicotiana attenuata
TGATAATAGGCGAAATCTAGATGATTTAGCTATTATTTATGCTTCTGCTTGATTATATTCCAAGGTCATATTATGATTAATTGATGAAATATGGGCTCTAATTGTGAATTGTATATATTTCAGGTTAAGGAGCTTATATTATGCAAGAAAATGTGATTTGGAACCATTTTGGAGCAACAAAGACCCCTCGGAGCTGAGTATGGTTGAAGACAAGGCAAAAATCAAGGCCACTGCACAACTGGGCTAGCACGCCCATATGCGCGCCTGCGTTAAAACTAGCGCGTCCAAGACAGAAACTCAGCAAACTAGCGCGGCCAGATGCGCGCCCAAATGCGCGGCCGCGCTAGTCCAAAATCCGGCGATGGTTCATTGGGGGCAAAAGTGGAAATCTGGAGAAAAATTCACTTAACCTATATAAGGTCAAGCTCGCCCAAGGGAGTTTTATCAAGGTTTTCATAGGCTAAAGCAAGACATAGAGAGGCAAGAGGCAAGGAGGAAATTGGATCATCAAGTTTTTCTTTTCTTCTCTTCGTTTTTGCTAATTATGATGAAATTGAATTTAATTGTGATGAACACTAGTATGAGTGGCTAAAACCCATTGTTCTAGGGTCATGGGTAAAACATGAATGTTGTTGTTTGAGGTTTAATTTGACAAAGTTGGTTTATTATCTTGGGTTGTTTATTTAATTCTGTTATTAATTGCTTTGCTGAGTAGCTAACAGTGAAACACTATCTACGAATCTAGAGTTGAACTCGAAAGTGGGAATTCTAGGTTGCATATAGAATTAAATAGAGCAGGTTCTTGAACCCGGGCCTCGGGGAACGGATTCGCAATTGGGATAGACATATACCCACTTGCCTTGCTTGGTTAAAATACAGGAATTGTAAATGTGTTCTTGTTAATCTTAATTCCATAGAAATATAGGCATTGAGTTAATTTGAGCAGGCGAGTAAGAAGTCGACAGATTCTTACGAGTAATATAAACCTTGTCAATCAATAACCCAGATAAATCGATTAGTCATCTTAAGCTAAGAACTTAACAAGATTGTTAACTAGCCCGTGACCCTGGAATATCCTCTCCTACTGTGTGTTATTCGAAACTGCTATTCGTTTGGTTAATTGCTTTAGTTAGATTATTTCTTGATAATTTAGGTAGTAAAATAAGTACATCTTTATTGATCGCAACAGTAAACCAATTAACATTTGAAGGAATTCAGATGAAAGATTGAATAAGCAGTTTTGAGCGATGAATTCAGAAATGAAAATATTTACCAAGAAATAAGGATATCAAAAAAGAAAAATAATCATTGGAAAATAGTTGCATTTCTAAACTTAAAGAGAAAATAGCATATGATATGTTTATCTTACACTTGTTGACACATTTATTTCTCGATAATGAAAAGAGTACATTTTGACTACCTCGTATAATTTTAGCATCTTCATTTATCATTTAAAAATTACAAAATTTAAAATCAATTCATTTTGATCCTCAAGTAAAGGTGTAGCATTTAATTTTATAGTACCTTTTTTTAAAAATCTTTATAGCCTTCTAGTTCCAACTAAATCATCATTTTTCTATATTAATTCTACTGGAAAAAAAAGTATAAAATATGGGAAATAAAAAGAAGTGCAATAGCCATACCCATAAAAAGGGGAGCTAGACCTCTAGGTGTGACATTGAAAGACCCTAAGTGGACAAATGAGCATTGTTCAGTTGGTAAAAATACCTTCACCCACAATCGTTAGGTCCTGAATTCGAGTCCTGGTTCGAGTCACGCAAGAAGAAAAGTATGAAACACTATAGATCTGGATTTTTTTTTAAAAAAATGGACCCTAAGTGGGGTCCCCCTGATGAGGAAGTGGCAGCTTCAAAAAGCTGCAGTGAACAAGTGGCATGTAAAATGAGGTGGACCCTACTCTTTCGGCAAACTAATAAACATGTATAAGTGATAAAGCTATGAAGTACAATAGCTTGAAAGCAAGTAAACAGTGAAATTTCATAAAAACCCTTTTAAGCTAACAGGTGAAGCATACATGTTAACACCAAACTGTCAATATCTGTTACGTCAACCCAGATGAACAGATAAGTCGTTGTAGTATAGTGGTGAGTATTCCCGCCTGTCACGCGGGTGACCCGGGTTCGATCCCCGGCAACGGCGTTTACTATTTTGTTGATTTTGAACGGGTTTGAGAGTCGCTGGATTGTTGTACCACATATAATGTTTAAAATAAAATTGACATGAATTTTCTTGGGCTGAGACGGTTGAACTTGTGATCTGTTGCGAAAGTAACTAGCCTTTATGGCTACAAAGGAGTGGGCTGGGCTTGCCTCTTTTTGCAGTTCTAAATATTTATGAAAACTTTATCTCCTATACCAAAGGTATATACCTTATTTATTATAAATTAAAATTATTTTAAAATATTATTTTCTATAGCTACCTTTTATATTTTATAGCAAAATAGGTATTTATGATATATACTACCATCGAGGCGTGAAATACGCTATTTATGTTTTTTCTCTCTTTTTCTTTCAATTAACACACGATTCTCTCTCAGAATTTTTCTTCTTTCTCTCTCTCTTCTCTTCGAGCAAAATACGTGCTTCTAATCGTGAATTCTCTGGTCGTATGCTCTAGGATTACTGCAATTGAAAATACTTCTAAATTGTTGGAGAAAGAGGAGAAAGACGGACATTTTCTTCAAAATCGGATTCCTCCATAGTAAGGAGGGGCTTGCCGCTATGAGGATAGGACCACTGAGCGGGGAGCAAAAATGATGCGAAATAATCAGAGTAGAGCATGGGTAGTGTAACATAAACGACAGATACTGCAATATTTTCTACGCGGAGAAGATTTGAGGGTCGGGGTTTTTGTTCATCTCTTTTTTTAGTTTTAATACAATATATAGAGTATTTTGCTTGGCCGGAAAACGCCATCCCCGAGGAACTTTCTTCTCTTCTTTGCTATTTAGTCACATACAATGATACAAATCATTGTACTATGTACAAATTCATCAAACACATTGTATTTTTATATAAATACAATTTTTTGCATGTATTTATGTATTTCAAAAGTTTGTATTTTTTTAATACAACTGAATACACTTGTATTCATACATATTGTACATACAGTATGCACGAATACATGATATAAACATTGAAATATACTGAATAGAAATATTGAAATTGAACAAAATATAAACAGTGAATATATTTAATGTTAAAATACAATGAAATACAGTAAAACTGTAACGACCCAACCGGTCGTTTTGAGCATTTGCACTTTGCTCGATAGTTTGAGGGCATGAGTAGCTCTGTATGATGTATTATGAGTTGTGTGAACCGTCGATTTTGATTTTAAGGTTATTTAGAATCGATTTGGAAAAATGAATTTCATTATTGAAGCTTTAAGTTGGAAGAGTTAACCAAGTTTGACTTTTGTGTATTTGACCTTGGATTGGAGTTTTGAAGGTTCTATTAGGCCCGGATGGTAATTTTGGACTAGGGCGTATGCCTGGATTTGCGTTTGGGTGTTTCTAGAATGTTTCAGCTCAAATTGGCGAATGTTGGAAATTCGAAGGTTTGAAAAGTTTATAAGTTTGACCAGGAGTTGACTTTGAGGATATCAGATTCGGATTGTGGTTCTGGGAATTGGAATAGCTTTGTATGTTATTTGGTACTTGTGTGAAAAATTTGAGATTATTCCGAGTTGATTTGATATGTTTCGGCACGAGTTTTGGAAGTTGAAAAGTTCAAAGTTCATTAAGTTCAATTTGAGGTGTGATTCATCATTTCGATATTGTTCTGTGTGATTTGAGGCCTCGAGTAGGTCCGTGTTCTGTTTCGGGACTTGTTGGTATGTTCGGATGGGGGCCCGAGGGGTTCGGGCGTGTTTCGGATTAATTTCAGGCCATATTTCTTCATTTTTGCATCGCTGGTTCTGCTAGGTTCTGGGTATCTGGTTTTCTTAATCGCGATCGCGGAATATGGAACGCGATTGCGTAGGGTTGTTTGATGGCTGGGGAGAAGTTGTTCTTCGCATTCGCGAGTTCTCAGATGTGTTCGCGTAGGTTGTGCGGAGTGAGCATCGCGTTCGCGCCAGTGTGCACGCGTTCGTGTAGTGATTTGAGCTGAGCTGGGCAGAGGTTAGGTCCTTCTTCGCGTTCGCAATGCTGGTTACGCGATCGCGTAATGTATATGTGGAGGCAGCGTTGTTGTTCATCGTGATCGCTGAGGTTCGTTTGTGATCGCGTAGTGCATTTTCAGGGGCAGTTCACTTTCTTCTTCGCGATCGCATAGGTATTTCCGCGATCGCGACTCATTAATTTGCTCAGTGATTATAAAGTACTCTATTTCGGAGGTTTCAGCCATTTCTTGCATTTTTGGAGCTATAGAGCTCGGATTGGAGCGATTTTCACCTTGTGAATTAGGGTAAGTGTTCGCTACTCATTTTTGATTTTATATCATGAATCTATCTTCATTTTTGGCATTTGATTGAGGGTTTCAAAAGGGAAAATTGGGGGGTTTTGACTAAAGTTTCATAGAGCGAATTCTTAAGTTTTGAACATGGATTCGAAGTCGGATTTGAGTGAAACTAGTATGGTTGGACTCGTAATTGAATAGATTGTCGGATTTGGTGAGTTTTGTCGGGTTCCGAGGCACGGGCCCGGATTTGACTTTTTGGTCGATTTTGGGCTTTTGATTAAAGATTCAATCTTTATCATTTGGAATTGTTTCCTTGGGCTTTAATTGACGTATTTAAGTTGCTTTTGGTTTGTTCGAGTTAAGTAACACTTCTAAACTTGGTGTTGAGGGTATAAAACCACGAATTACGTGTTATGTGATAGATGTTGAGGTGACGCGTATGCTAAATGACGGGCGTGTGGGCATGCACTGTAGAAATTGTGATTTAGTCATTACCCTGGAGTTGCGTAGCCATTTTATCTGAACATTCTTGTTGTATTCTATGTGTTAGAGCACTTGAGCTGTGATTCATGCTAGGAATCATATTTAGGCTATATGCTGGTACTGTTAGGATCCATAGTGGTCGTTCTTTGCTGTTGACTTATTTGTTAAATTTCAGTTATGTACTCAGTCTTATTCATCATTTCATATCACATCTCAATCTTGTTATTGTGTATTGTCACATCTTGTACCATTGATTAGGGATGCTTAGTATGAGCGTTGTGAGCCCGAGGGACTCGAGAGATTGATGACTGAGTGAGGCCAAGGGCTAGATTGTGAGTGATATTTACGGGATCGGGCTGCACGCCTCAACATGTTTTATTTATTTATGCCTAGATAAGGCTTATTATAGCGCTTGGGCTGAAGGAGCCCCTCCGGAGTCTGCACCCCCACAGTGAGCGCAGTTGATTTATATGGAGGGATGAATCTTACCTAGGCATGGATCTTGCCCGAATCATTTATATTTGGGGATGAATTTTTCCTGGGCTGGATTGGTCTTATCCAGTACTGAGTAATTGACTGTCAGTTGATACACACACACACACACACACACACATACTCACACACACACACACACACACACACACACACACATATATATATATATATATATATATATATACACACACCTTGGGCTGGATTGTCCATATACAGTACTGAGCGTGTGGTTTTATTTATGTTTGGTTGGGCTGGATCTGCCATTTACAGTGCAGAGTATTGAGCATGATGAGTGAGAGAGTGAGACCATGAGATTGAGTACTCTGAGAGTGTGAGTACATGAGTTCATCACTGAGATGCATTATGTTTGGCATGCGAATTTGAGATACAGGCATAGAGATGCATTTCCTCACGCCACCCGGTTTTGGTGATATTCATGATTTCACTTGCATAGTGACATGTAGGCATAGAGATGTACTTTCCTCGTACTATCTGAAAAATGAAACATCTTATTTATTGTTGAAAGGATTTTGGAAAAAATTACGATTTTCGAACTTACTCTTATGTTTTTAGTGTTTTCGGTGGAAGATTTGGGACTTACTGTTATACTTGAAAAGCATGCCTACTTTCCGTAACTGTGAACGAGTTGAGCATCTTATCCCTGAATTATTTTCTTGTATCTTTCTTATTATATTGTTACGAGATATGACTAGTTATTTAAGTTAATTGGACTCGGACCCTTGTCCCAGCTAATCACTACTTCAACCTAAGGTTAGGTTTGTTACTTATTGAGTATATGGGGTCGGTTGTACTCATACTACACTTTTGCACCTTGCGTGCAGATGTTGGATGCTAATGTTGCTACGTATGGCGAGAGCTGGATCGGAAGATGTACCTGCGTTCCAGTTATTGTTGCCTCTTGTCCTTGGTAGCTTTAAAATTTTAATCTGTTCATGTATATTTCAAACAGATGATGTATTTATTTCAATTCAGTTTTGTAAAGAAATCTAAATCTTAGAAGCTCATGATTTGTACTAACAGTCCCTGGGAATTCTTTGTATAAAAGCAGTTTTATTATCATTTCTTCTCTTGATAAATCTCATTAAATTGGATAGATGTTAATTGGCTTACCTAGCAGGTTAGGTTAGGTTCCATCATGACTAGTTAGATTTTGGGTCGTGACAAAAATACACTGAATACAAATAGAAATATAGTGAATACAATCAATAAAATATACTGAATACAACAATAATAATATGTTTTAGGAATAACTAAAATAATGTTAATACAAATACATTTGAATACATTGAATAAAAAATAGTGAATACAATAAATACAAACATTGAATAAAAAATAGTGAATACAATAAATACAAACATTGAATCTAATGAATGTAACATTAAAAAACAAATATTGAAACACACTAAATACAACAGTTAATTACAATTGAAAAATTATTCTAATTAATTGGGTTGATAATGAGGTGAGTTAGAATTGATTTTGTTGAGTTATATTAGGAGTGTATCACACTAATTGATCCTATTTCTGTCATTAGACAGCTGGACGTACCTATTTTTAAGGTGATTGTCGTTACTATATTCATGAATACATGGCGCAAATACATGTGAATATAGTCGCGTACAGCTGTAACCCCCTGTTTTTTATGCGACTTTTGTTACTGTATTCATGAATACAGTAGCGCGAATACAGTGAATACACTACCGTAACAACTGAATAGTAGCTACAGGAAGTAATTATATTTATGGTAGCTATATGAAGTTAATATCAACAAAACAATAGTGATTTCCGAAAATTTATTTGATAAATAACAATGCTTTTGATTTATTTTAAAAATAGCATTTAATAACAATTGTAGCACAAGATGCTCACGAGCAATAGTTATCAGGTTTTGAAATTACTCCCTCCGGTTCAAAATAAGTGATTTTTTGGTTGTTTTCACACATATTAAGAAACTCACCTTTTAACATTAATTTGTATTGCAATTGACTATATTAACCTTTACTATCTCTTCACAACACTCCTAACACATACTCCAACATTATTTACTCCAAGCGCAATGTAGGAAAAAAGTAATTAATTCATTCTTGAAATCTGAAAAAATTACTTATTTTGGACCACAAATAAAAGGCCAAATTACTTATTGTGGACCGGAGGGGGTAATAAATACTCACCCTCAAATCAAGGGGATGACTTTAAATTCTTATCAATTTATTCCTCATCCTCTTCCATGATAACTCTATCACTTTTAATATTTAGATTTATTAACATAAGTAAATCTGCATTTTTTCTAAATAAACTGCACAAATAAACACAAATGAATATACATTATTTCATAAAATTAATATCATTTACGTTTCTTATATACATTGTATATAATAGTAATATTATACTCTAAGAAATTATACAACTATTATGTACTCTGAATATACAATATTCATAAAATAAATATATGACACATTTTGAGTAATAAAATTTAAAATACTCTGAATATATATCGTATATATTTATGGCATTGATTAAATAATTGTGTATATGTATATCCAAATATCATAATATTATATAGAAATGATATCTAAATATACTTCATAATATACTTGTTAAATAATTATTTATTATACCAGTTATATATGACGTATATAATAGGAGTAATTATTTATTAGTTATCTATCCAAGTATGCATTATTATCCAAACATTCCTGTTTATCAATAAAAAAATTCATTTATATAATGATAAAATTTGTATAACCGCCATAATAGGTAGAGAGGGAAAATACCAATAAAATCATCATTTACGACAAAATCATTCTTAGAAGAAAAAGATAAAAATCATCTGTTGAGTATTAAATTAGCAATAAAAGGCTATTAAATGCTTAAGGAAACGTGTGACTTCCTTCCAATTGAATTATGTTATAAGTATGTGCAAATATATATCCTGTAAAAGTTTTCAAAATACTTTCCAGTTATGTTTTTTTTCCCAAAAATCATCTGTTGAGTACTCCCTCCGGTCCACAATAAGTGACTAGTTTGTTTTTTTTATTTTGGTCCAAAATAAATGTCCATTTATATAATCAAAAAAAAATTCAATTTGTTTTTCCAAAATTACCCTTATGTACGTATCCCTAAAAAGTCATTTACTCCTCACATTTGAGAAAAGAAGTAAGTGCTACTATAACTATGATGCAACATTTATGAAGGGTAGTTTAGTCACATTAACTATTTTCGTCTAGAATTTAGTATTTCCTTAATGGATGTGCCCAAAGCAAATTGGTCAATTATCGTGAATCGGAGGGAGTATTAAATTAGCAATAAAAGGCTATTAAATGCTTAAGGAAACGTGTGACTTCATCTTTTCAGAAATTTAAGATTATTTGGGACAAATGATTGAGCAAAAATAGGGCAGGGACTTTTCCTCTAAATAATAAATGGAGAATGTTATTCACTTGAATGCCTGTTTTAGTATGTTCTTACATTTGTTTTTTCTATATGTATGCCTTGTTTAAAATAATTGAGGGTATTTTAGTAAACTTAGCAGTACAGTACAGTACAGTACAGTCAAACCAAACAATAAAGATGTTATTTAACAATAGCAAATGATACAATCTATCCAAATATTGTATCCATCAAGACGATACAATACAATACAGTACAATACAATATAATACATTATAAAACGATGGGGAACAATGATCCAAACACAGTGTAAGTTCCAGGTATGATGTCCTTCTTCTCTGCTCTCTGAATAGCCATCTTTTTTCTTCTGTTGCTACGCCATTTTTCTTCTTCTTCTTCTTTCTCTGCTAATTTGTCCTAATTTCGCTATCAACCTATTTCGATCAAAACCCATTAAATCTATCGCTGAAGCCTTCAATGGAAGGGGTTCTTAGGGTAGAGGCGCAGGACCCATGCCTTAACAGTGTCCTGAGTTTCGTCAAACGTCGATTTGACCTAAGAATTTTAATAGTATAATTCATCGTTGCAAGTCCTTTTGGGTGTTAGTGTTGTGGTTATAGTTGTTCTTTTTGACATTTTAATCAGCCCATCCCTGCAATGCTTTTAGCTAGCGTTTGGCCATAGATCCCAAATTTATTTTGAAAAATCTGATTTGGGTGAAGTTTGGTTTGAAGATGAAAATGTGTTTGGACATACGTTTTTTAAACATATTTTCCAACTTTATTTTGGAAAAACATGTATATAATTCCCAAGTTTTGGGATTTTGGCCCAAATTCAGCTCAATAGCTGATTTTGGGATTTGAAATTTGCGATTTGGAATTTGGTAAAAATATGGGCAAAATTTATGGCCAAACACGAGTTTTGAAAATAAATCTCAAATTTATTTTGGCAAAACTCATGGCCAAACGGGGCCTTAGTGTTGTGTTTGTAGCTGTTTGCTCCGTTTAGGTGCTTTTCGCTAGTACTGTTAACTCTTTGCTTCTTCTAGTTTTCCGTGAGTTATATCCATTCAATTATCAAGGCTACTCTTTCCGTAATACTACCTATTACCCTTCTTGCAGTTTTCACTTTTTAAAGGATTTTTACCAAGATGTCTATGCTAACAAGTGGTGCCGCAGAGGGTCTTCCAGGAAAGTTTGAGTTAAATCTTTCGTCAATAGTTGAAGGTCTTGAGTCTCAGGAGGAGTGTTGCGGTCAAACGCACACGCAAGTATACGCGGTCGTCAAGTAATAAAGTGACTAAAAGTCGGATGTCGATCCCACGAGGACTTGTGATTAACTATTAACTAAATTAGACTATCCTGATTATCTAAACAATAATTAAACCTAGAAGTATTTGATTCTAAACTAATTAAAATAAATAAAAACAAATAATGAACTTTTAACAGAGAGAAAGAGCAGATTTTTATGATATCAATGTAATGAAAACGATCTAGGGTTATGGGCTATCTAACATTCCTATTGTATTCTTCAATTGAATTAACTAACTAATTTATCTAGTTTATTGGTTGACATGGTTAATATTGCTCATAAGAATCTGTAGAGTTCTTACTCGCCTATTCAAGCTAACCTAACTCCTATATGTCTATGGAATTAGAATCAACAAGAACGCATTTATAATTCCTGTAAGTCAACCAAGCAAGGCAATTAGGTATATGTCTATCCTAACCGCGAATCCATTCCCCGAGGCCCAGGTTCAAGAACTTGCTCTACTCAATCCTATATGCAATCTAGAATTCCCACTTTCGAGTTCAACTCTAGATTCGTAGATAGTATTCAATTGGTGATCAAGCAATCAAATAATTCAATGCAGGATTGAATAAATAAACCAATATGATAAACTAAGAAATCAAAATCGATATTTGAATAACAATAGTCATGAAAGAACCACAACCCTAGAACGTGAAGTTTAGATCCACATAGACATGGTAGCAAAACAATAAATCATACAAAGAAGCATAAAAAGACTAAGTTGGTGGAAGAAAAGATGAAACCCGGCCTCCATGGCGGCTCTGTGCTTGTGTTTGCCTCTCAAAAACGTCCTCCTCCCTTCAAAATACCGTTTTTCCATGTATATATACCAAGTAGGGTTGGACCCAAACAATTATACCTTCTCCAATGTGAAAAAAGACATTTTTCCCGGTGACTAGCGCGACTTCGCGCTAGAGTTCGCGCTAGTTTCCTGACATTCTGCCTCCAGCTTCTAGACTAGCGCGACTTCGCGCTAACTTCGCGCTAGAGTTCGCGCATTTTTCACCCTGTTCCGTTCCGAATTTGGAAAAACGTAAAACATGAAAGTTGTATCCCTTTGAGTTAGCTTTCCATCCAAATATTGTGGAGCTAAAATGGAGTTCTGAGCAAAAAGTTATATCTATTTTACTAGACAGTGCGCAATATGCCTACTGGAGTCTTCGTTCGCTCTAACTATCATCCGTTGACCCCCAAACACGATCCCGGCTTAATTCCTTGAACTTTTACTCAAACTTTAAAGCTCCAGATCACTTGAATTCATTCCATAACATCTATATAGCTCGGAATCACTCCTACAAGGCATAAAACACACCATTAGTGCAAAACACTAGCGATTAAAGCTCAAACTCAATTAGGCATAAATATAATACAATTTAGCATTAAAACATCAAAATGTAAAGTAAGTAATGCACTAAAAATATGGAATTATAGCCAAACATCAGGGGGGGGGGGGGGGGAAGAGACGAGGAACTCGAAAAAGGTATCAAGGCACAAAAAGAGAAAAGAAATGATGAGAAGAAAAGGCAAGAAAAGAAAAGAGCAAAAAAATAATACAAAATAGTGAATAAGTGGAAGGGTTGAAGGGTTTCAAAGAGAGGTAATCCCAAACATGAAGAAATCAAAGAGGGAGAAAATGAATGTAATGATCAAGAAAGAGTGATGTTAAGTCTCTTTAGTTCTCCAAGGAAAAGAAAGTGCCTCAAAGAATTGACAAAGTGTGAGCCGAGAAATGAAAATGGAGTGCTTAAGGAAATGTTCAACCACTCACCCAAAATTGTATCCAACTCTATTCCAAAAGCCTTCATTACATCCCGAAAGAAGTCCTGTTTGATTTCAAGCTGAGTGAGCTTACATTAATGGCGATCTACATGAGGGGCAAGCCTATGGTACTCGAAGTCGTACTTGCGATATTTTCTTGAGAGAGATGAGTGAACCTTTTGTAAATTTTGGATTGAGTGCTAATATTCTTAAGTGAGCCAGGCAACCGGAAAGTAGAGGAGGAAGAGTTTGGAGTCCACCATGACCTACATGATAGAGCAAGAGTCATTGATGAGTAAAGTCAACTTTTGATGCTCAAATGTCACTTTAGAACTATATGTGCATAAATTTTTAACTTGTCACCTTTTTGATAATACATGGGTAGTGTAGGTAATTGTTGGTCCCAACTGATTTGTGGATGGCTCACCTTAGATTCGTTGAAATGACCCTTAGGTTTTGGAGGTGAGAACTAATTTATTTGCTTGAGGACAAGCAAAGACTTAAGTGGGAATTTTGACTGCTTATTAGCGCCTTTAGCTATTTTTTTGGTTAAAAAGTATTGAATTGTGTTCCCGAACTAATAAAATTGTGCAAAAGTGCAGGACTGCTCCCGAGATGAAATTCTACTAAAAAAGGAGCAATCTAATCACAAGGAAATAAGGGGCTCAGAAGCACACAATGTGCGGTCTACAGAAGGAATTCTATGGCTGCAGAAGAAATTGCGGACCGCAAAATTCCATCTGCGACTGCAAACAAAGAAGAAAAAAATTAGCAAACAATTGTGCAAATTGCAGGCCGCACATGAATTGTGCGGTTGCAAAAGCTAGGCTAAGGGTCAAGATCAGAGAGTATGCAAAAAGACCAAGTTCAGAGCCTCAGTGATTTGTGGACCGCACAAGATTTGTGCGGCCACAGAAGATTGCCTTGCGCCCGCAATCCTAATATTGTAGACCGCAGAAGAGTGCCTTGCGGCCACAGTTCTTAATCTGCAGACCGCAAAACAGTTGCCTTGTGGCTGCAGTTCAGAAATGTGCGGCCGCAGAGCTCCAGCTCCTGCCTATGAATAAATATGCGGACCGTACATGGGATTGTGCGGCTGCAGAACCTCACGAGGGGTATTTTTGTCCAAGATTTTTAGCCTTGTATAAATAGACGATTTTCACAAAATTAGGTCAACTTTGAACCTCTGAAATTACTTTAGCCGTTTTTCTTTGCTATTTTAGGAAGTTTTACTTTGTTTTGGTGTATTTACAATATATTTAATTATTTGAGGCTTTCATTATGAGTTTAATTAGTCTTTCTTCTCTATTTCCTTCAAGCCCAATTATGAGCAGTTAGATTTCTACTAGGGTTATGACCCAACCCTAGTGTGTAAACCTTATGGGTATCTAATTTAGTACTAGTTTATGATTGCGTGTTTATTATTTAGCTTAGTTAATGCTTTAATTGTGGAATTAATGGTTGCAAACATTAGTTCATGCCTATTTGGCTTAGTCTCTAATTGAGAATGAGAGACTTAGTCTAGGACAACTTAGCTAACAAGGAATTGGGTCAATTGAGAGATTAATTAACCCAATTAAAGGGTTCAACCTAGAGATAGTAATAACCCGACTTGAGCTCTTATCAACTGTTTTGGGTGATACCCATTTGCTCTTGAGAAAGCCAAATTGGGCAAAACCACTCTTTGACCGAGAGGTACTGAGTGGGTAAATTAGAGTTGATAGCTATAACACACCCCAATCAACGAAACAAGCATTAAAGTATTTAACCCATTAGGCAAACATCTAGGTAATGGTCACAGCCCTAGGCTTATTATCCATTTGGAAAAACATTAAAAATAATTTTCTCTAGTCTTTTTCCTTTATTTTGAAATCAATAGAGTAAAATTAGAAATAGAAAATAAATCTTATTGTGGAAGTGCAATCTAGATAATCCAATCACTCACATTGAAATATATACCCCTAACTTCTATCTTAGCTCCTTGTGGATTCGACCTTGACTCTTAGTTGGGTTTCTATTATTGCAAGAGACCATTTCATACCTCCTTTGAGGTGTGCTTTGGATGTGATCAACACTAATTGTGGAAGAGTAGGATACTTTAGACGCATTTGTCCCGCCTTAATTCATGCCCAGTTTAAAAATACCTTTGGTATTGCTAAAATTATGAAGAAGGAAGAGGAGCCAAAGGTTAATCCTCTGGTCCATACTAAGTGGATTAAGGTTAACAAGAAAATAGCTTCTAATCCTCTCCCTTTCTAAGCAAGAAGGGATTCGATTCATCCTTTTTCCAACAAAAAGGGACACACGTTTGTCTGGGTTCCCAAAACTAACTTGTGAATTTTGGTGCAGACTCAGGTGAGAGGAAACAATCAAGACTGGTATCTAGACAGTGGATGCTCAAGACATATGACTGGAGAAACGAAAAACTTCCTCTCACTGACAACCTTCCAAGGAGGGAGTGTGTCATTTGGAAATGGAAAAAAGGCCAGATAACAGGTATTGGCAAGGTTGGCAAGTCACTCTCTCATGATATAGAAGATGTGTCACGACCCTAAAACTTACCCGGTCGTGATGGCGCCTATCGTGAAACTAGGCCTGTCACACCTCCTTTTTACCACCCGAGAGGGGATATAAGGGAGTTTTCCAATTTAAGTGACATAAATCGAAATGGATTATTTTAATTGTTTTTCAGAGTCGCCACTTGAAATAGTTTATTTGATTTTCCAAGTCACCGATTTATTTTTAAAATCCCAAATCGAGGAAAATCGACTTTATTTAAAAAGTCTGCGAAACCAGAAAATTCTAAGTAAGGAATTCTGTTAATCCGGGAGAAAGTGTTAGGCATTTCCGGGTTCCATGGTTTGAGCACGGTCGCTTAACTATTAATATTGGCCTAATTATCTGATTTACTACATGTTTTAAACCTAGTGTGCATTTTTAACTTTATAACCGCTTTTTAGGATTTATGAAATTATTTCTTGAACAAGTTACGATTGTCGTACACTTGTTTATTTGATACACATTGTGAATCATGTCACGTGAACCGTACCCACGATCTACAACATTTTTAATTTATTAACATTATTAGAAGTTGTGGCCGATCACATAAATGTACCCCCGAATTTGAAAATTATGTATCACGACTACGTCACGGGAACCGTACCCGTAGCTGTGATAATTTTATTATAACGCGCCTGAAGCAAACCACGAAGGTTCATAATGATTTTCCTAAAAGCTAATTTGAGATTATTTTAAGGCCATAAGAGTATGGAATTTATTGGGAGAGACATGTATAATTTTAACTGTTAAGAAAAATGGGCCCACGAGCAGGCCCAATGTGTTATTCTGGCTGTGTCCTTTTGAAAAGGTGCTACTACACTGGATTGGGCTCAAAACTGAGCCCAAGCGTGAAGTGAGGGCTCGGAGACAAACCCAAATCTTTATTCTTGACCAGGCCGTCTCGCTTGGGCTAATGCCAGGCCCAACTTTGAGGTGAAGGCCCTAAATGTGCTGAGGCCTTATTTGACCTTCACACTTCCTCCAGTACACAAACATGCAGATATCACACAAATTCTGAATGTCAACATAATGAATAACTAGACTATAAAACTTAACTTTCATATTAACAAGCCATTTGAAATAGTGGTACTAGCTTGAACTACTTTAAATGAAAAGACCTCTTTGAATCGCGACACATCATGCATAGGAAAAGAAATTAAAACTTCAACTTTAAAATTAAAAGCAATTACAATTAAAAGTTCATGCATTTACAGCACATAGGCAGATAACCATATCAGTAAATCCACCAACTATCTTCATCAACTCTAAAACAACCAATAACATCTGTATTTTAACCCAACACAGTATACGCTGTTGATGCCAAAGGACAATCATTACAGATTACCCTAAACAGAAAATGTGCATATTTAACATTTGAAAGTGTCAACTGATTTATTACAATAGTATTCCAACTTTAAAGGGAAAACACCAAACTATTACACCAGAATCCTTCTCCTGAAAGGAAGATTATAGACTAATTCTATTACAATTTCTAGGGAATTAACAGCCTAGTGAAGCCTTTGCCCCTTTTGGATATGGACGATACATTCAAAGCTCAGTCCACCATATAGAACCATCAATTCAGCAGGATAACAATGACCAAATTCCAGCCCTTGGCTTTTAAACTTGTTGGTTTGGCCAACTAGCGACCAAATCCCCAAGTTGTAGCCCATGATTAGCAACATAAACCCCATGTCATTCATCACATAAGCAGAAGAAGAAAGGAAACTTCAGCAGCCAATGTTCAGAATCAGTGTTAAAATTTAACTAAAGGGAACTTCAAACAAAGCCATTTTTAAGAGAACACTACAAGTATCAATAAACCAACTAAGTTACTCATACTAGTTTATTTCAAACCTTAAACTCACATAGCAACAGATTGATTACATTTATAACAAATGTAATCAATAACTACATGAAAGAACATTCATTCATTGCACATAATTTTGCAATTTTTTGATCTTATAATTGTCATACCTCCTTTTTACCTACACCCCCGGAAAGGGTATAAGGGAGTTTTTTCCAACTTAAAGTGACAATCAAAACGGGATTATTTATTTAGAATTCAGAGTCGCCACTTGGGATATTTATGGTGTTCCAAGTCACCGGTTTCAAATCCCGAATCGAGAAAAGATTGACTCTATATTACAGTCCGCGAACACAGAAATTTGGATAAGGAATTCTGTTAACCCGGGAGAAGGTGTTAGGCATTCCTGGATTCCGTGGTTCTAGCACGGTCGCTCAACTGTTATAATTGGCCTATTATCTAATTTAAGTACATGTTTTAGCCTATGGTTCAATTTTAACTTATTAGCCGCTTTCAATTATTTTTAAGGAAAATTGCAACGTCATTTAAAATACTTCTTGAACCACGTCACATAAATGCACCCGCGGCTCTCGACATATTTTATCTAACATTGTTGAGATTTGGATTTGGGTCACATAAATGCGCACCCGAGTTTAGCAATATAAATTATTAAAATAACGCGCCTAAAGCAACTACGCGTTTAAACTTCGCGAGGGCCATGGTAATTCGAGTAAATGGCATACCTCGATTTCTAAAGAACTTATACTCAAACAGAGCAATCAGGGATATTCTTAATTTCCTAAATCGATTCTGCAATTATTGCGAAGCCAGGAATTAAGGATTCAAAAATGGGAACAGTAGTGTTCGGTCATTATAATTAGATATCACATCACTTTCACTAAATAAATTTCAATTGAAAGCCAACATATGGAAAAGAGGAAATCTGACACTAATTTCAGCAACTATTTTCATCTGACGAGATTAACTATGAAATAATTTCGACCGAGGAAACCGGTATTACATCCATGAGTAAATCAAATTAGTAATATCATGAGCTTATTCAAACCCCACTTATAAATATTCTTCTACTTAAATCTCAAGTTTTGAACATGAAACAGTACATGATTCCAAATAAGTATGCACATTTTGCATATACCCTACGCATCTCCGTTACAAAATCAATAATCGTACAACCTAGATAAAATTTGCTCGACATCAGTTGAATAATTATGAGCCCAAACCGCAACCCCCATCTAGATATCAATTTATTAGCTTAAACAACTTGACATTTAATTGAAGCAGGCATTTATGTCATAACATTGTCTGAAAATGTGAACTAACCAAACTTAAAGAATAAACAAACAGATATGGAATATCCCACACAAATTTATCATGAATAGATCAAATTTTACTTACTTTACATTCATAACAAAGCCAGAAATTTACATACCTACTAGAGGGCGAGACCAAATAAATAAAATCTGGAAATTGAAGAAGCAATACACCAGCAACAACAAAATCTTTATCAACTCTTCTTCAAACCCAGGATTCAAGACCCGAAATGTTGAAAGAAAAATTTAATGAAAATTTTCTGCCTAATCTTTGCTTCTGCCGTGTTTCCCCTTTTCTTGTTGTCTTTTTTCCTTATTTTAGGTGTCAGATAGGTTAGGGGTATGAGCCTAGGAATTATGGGCTAGGTCCAAAATTAGGTAAAAATGGGTTACTCGAGCCCAAGTTTTATTCTTTCCTCGCGAACGGGACTAAAATACGACCTTATTTATTAACTGTTAAAATAAGACTGACTGTTAAAACAAACCATATATATATTTTTTGGTATTTTTCAAGATTAAAAATGACTAACAAAACATTAATGGAACAATTTTTTTTTGTAATTTTTATTTAAAATAAAGTAAAAGAGTAAAAATTAGTTGAAATAGCTATATTAGGCCTAAATTAAATATTTACGTGCTAGAATATGAAATATCTTGGGGAGGGTCAAATATCACATGTCTACAGCTGCCCCTCTTTGACTGAAAACGCGAAGAGTTTTTAGACAAAGAACGACTAGACAGGTTTTTTGACCCGACCCTTATTTGGAGAAACTAAAACTAAGAGAAAGGGGAATGTGACCGAGCCCTGGTATCTGAGCTGCCTACATATCCTTGGCTATAAAAGAATTAGGCCACGTGTAGTTCGGGAAGTTTCGGTAGCTGGGACTACCATGATGCTGTGATTTCACTGTTGTTGTTGCTGCTACTATTGCTTAATGAACCCCTTATTACACCATGACAAAATAAAAGAAGCTAGACTAAAGTATGATCTATGTATTACAAGAATCCTATCTATATCTTCAAACTTGATCTTGCAGTTCCTGTTGCCATGTTGACTTGTATTCTCCAGGTGAAACTCCTTTGTTGCCGACTTGAATTGTGATCTGAGATGCTTTCCCTTTTCTTCAGGTGGACGCCTGATTACCGACACTTGAACTGTATTTCCGTGCTCTCCAGATGGGTGCCTGATTGCTATACTTGAACCGTATTCCCGTGCTCTCCAGGTGTGCGCCTGATTGCTGAACTTGAACTGTATTATCGTGCTCTCCAGGTGGGCGCCTAATTGCTGGACTTGAACTGTATTCCCATGCTCTCCAGGTGGGTGCCTGACTGCTGAGCTTGAACTGTATTCCCGTGCTCTCCAGGTGGGCGCCTGACTGCTGAACTTGAACTGTATTCCCGTGCTCTCCAGGTGGGCGCCTGACTGCTGAACTTGAACTGTATTCCCGTGCTCTCCAAGTGGGCGCCTGACTGCTGAACTTGAATTGTATTCCCGTGCTCTCCAGGTGGGCGCATGATTGCTGAACTTGAATTGTATTCCCGTGCTCTCCAGGTGGGCTCCTGATTGCTGAACTTGAATTGTATTCTCGTGCTCTCCAGGTGGGCGCCTGATTGCTGAACTTGAACTGTATTCCCGTGCTCTCCAGGTGGGCGCCTGACTGCTGAACTTGAACTGTTTCTCCCTATTCTCCAAGTGGGTACCTGATTTCAACAAAAATAGACAAAATAAAGAAAATTTTCTACCCCAGTTTGGTAGTTGGGCACATATGTGAGTGTTAATTGAATCATGTTACCAAATATTACTAAGAATTTGAAAGCTAGGTCCCATTATCCAGGGGGATCCTGATAACTCTTAATTAAACGACAATTTTAAATCTAAGTTATATCTTCTAAAGGTGTGACTTCCGTTAAATCTTGTTATCTAAGAGGGTCTTAAACTACACTCATTATCCAGGAGGGTCCTGAAAATCAAAACTCAAGTCTTATCTTAAGAGTGATAACTTTTACGATTGAATTATACTATCCTACATCAGAACTTATGCTAAATCATGTTATCTAAGAGAATCTTAAAACTAAATCCCATTCTTCAGGAGGGTCCTCAAAACTCCTAATTGAATCCTATCTTAGACATGCAAACTTTGAAACCAACTTATATTCCTTGGGGTACATTCAAGCTAGATTTTGCTACTTATGATTGTTTCGACTTTTAAACTAGGTCCCATTTTTCAGGAGGGTCCTGAGAATTTACGGTCAAACCTGTTTGGTGCCTGCCTTTCCTTACGGATGGTTTCTCCGAAACAAGCGAAATTTTCTGCCCCTGTTTCAATCAAAGAAAAATCTTGTCAGTTTAAAAGTATGGTGGTTGGTTTGTGGCCTTGACTTTGAGGGCGATTGCTCCTTCACTTCCCATGATCACTTTGATTTCCAACTTGAAGACCTTGCTTGTTCATTGACTAGCCACTTTCTCTGTCACCCTTATCACAGAAAATGCCTCTTCTCCGTTCAAACCCAATATCCACTATCTGTTGCATTGCTCATAAACCGACATTTACCAAACCTTTGTGTTTCACATGAACCCCAAAGCATATTGATTGTTACCAACTTAGTGCGCACATTGTTCTTTCCTGATTTAAATCACTGGCCTTGGCCTTGAGGTCTATTGCTCCATCGCTTGCCATGATAGCTTTGATTTCTACTTGGAAGATCTTGCTCGTCACTGGTTTACCACCCTTTTTGTCAATCTTATCACAGAAAATACCTTTGATCCGTTAACCCTAACCCTCCATCTGTTGCATTGTTCGTGAATTGATATATACCAAGCCTTTGTATTTCACACGAATCCCAAAGCATGTTGATTGTTACCGACTCAGTCGCTTGTTGTTCTTTCCTGACTTATGCCACTTTGATGTCTAGTCAGATCCCGTTTTGTGCAATTGGAAAGCTGGTGGCAAACTTTGAAGTCATTTCTCACTTGTTCTGACCATACAGACTTAGGAAGAGGAAGTAAACAAGACAAAAGGCACAGAGTAAAGGACAAAGGGAAGAGATGATTCCTAACAAGAAAACTACAAAGTAGAAACCTATCAGATGTGGATACCAACTCTAATGACTATGACATGCACCTGTGGCCTATTCTGTTGAGCAAGTCTGATGTTCAACTCCTGTTATACCCCTAAACCGTGAAACTGGGCTTCAATGCTCCGACTATCCAATCTGATTCACGATCCTTCTTCGACTTGTAGTGCCCGAAGGGTTTTCACCATCAAGCCTCTCTCATTTTGTTCTTTCTCTCAACTTACCGTCGCCTCAAGGTGCCCGTG
Organism: Nicotiana attenuata; assembly: GCF_001879085.1. Classification (NCBI taxonomy): domain Eukaryota; kingdom Viridiplantae; phylum Streptophyta; class Magnoliopsida; order Solanales; family Solanaceae; genus Nicotiana; species Nicotiana attenuata. The sequence goes on from NW_017673342.1 coordinate 58,577, forward strand.
AAGGTTTTCACCAATGAGACTCTCTCATTTTTGATTTCTCTCAGCTTTCATCGCCTTATGGTACCCGTGAGGGTTTTCACCAATAAGACTCTCTCATTTTTCATTTTTCTTGTTTGGACCGGAGTGTTTCCCCTGATATGAATCACCTCTACTTGCTCGACTTGGCATTTCTCGAAGACTGATCGGAAGGTCTTTCTTTGGACCGTAATGTGGGCTTCTGGATGGGGTTAGAAAGAAAGGGTATCAAAGGGCTCAAAACAATTCAAATGGGTTCAAGATTACAACTTTCGGAATCACATTTCTTACAATAACCACAACTTCTGCCCAAGTTTTTGCTTGGGGACTTTTGGATTTTTGTTTTGATGGGACCGAACCGTGAGGCTGCCTATGTATCCTTAAAAGGAATCAGGTCGAATGTAGTTCATGACATAGGAATTACTTTGTTTGTTATGATCTTTCTTTTACTTTTCTTTCTCCTCTTTTCCTCTTTTTGTTTTTCTTTTTGTTGTTTTTCTTCTCTTTTTCTCTTTTTTCCTTCTCTTTTCATTCTTTTCTTTCTCTTTTCATTCTTTTCTTTCTCTTTTTCTCTTTCCTTTCTCTTTTTCTCTTTTTCCTTCTCTTTTTCTCTTTTGCCTTTACTTATCTTTTGCGCTTGCGTTTCTGAACTTTGCTACTGATTCCAAAAGAGGTGTATGAAAGAAAATAAATAAGGCTCAAAGGGGTAACAAATGAAAAATGCCTTCGTCATTCCAATCTTCAAAACATGCCAAGTACAAACAAATACAATTTAACCAAAGAAATCATACATGATATCTTTTGACTACATCAGAATTGATAGCCATATCCACACATTTGCCTTCTACATCTGTTAAATACAAAGCACCATTGGACAGCACTCTCACTCTCATTACCACGAACAACCGCTGTCAATTTGGGCAAACTTGCCTTTAGCTTCAACCCGATGCGGCATGATGCATTTCAATAGGGTTTCTTTATGTTCTATCTGCCCCAGTTTCACACAATTCGGGCTTGAAGTGATCTCAAAATGCCTTTACTTATTTCCTTCAAATGTCCCTATCATCTTCAAAATTGTTTCATTGCTTCATGACTAAACTGACTTTTTAAGACCAGGCCGAGAATTATGCGTGCATGTCATGTCACTAGAGTCGACAGGAGAAGGACTATAAAAGGAAAAGAAAACTAACAAAAATGACTAGAAATAACAGAAAACAAAAAATTGCATTGGACAGATGGTGAAAGGGTTCGAACAAGCAAACTGAATTGGGGTTACAACCTTGGAACAAACCTAGACAACACTAAACGAGCTACTACGACTAAACAAAGTAGGCACAATAAAAGGATAGAAGGATTTGAGCCACAAGACACTATCCGGATTACAACCCTAAAATAGCCCGGACAACAGAAATGATAACAGAATAAACCACCAAAACTCCTTCTCGGCTAGCCAAGAAAGGAGCGTCTTTCCAATTACCAAGCTCGGCATCTTAGCCACTGAGTTCCGCATCAATATTACCAAGACCATTACCAACTTCAATATTATCAACTTTAGTCAACACGTTCCTAGGAGGATTCACATGCTCCTTGTCACTGTCATTGATCACAATTACCCCTTCTTGAATCATTCTTTCTATTTCCCTTTTCAAAGAGCGACATTCTTCAATGCTATGCCCTTGGACATTAGAGTGGTACATGCATCACACAGCGGGATCAAAGCCTTTTGCATATGGGTCTGGAGTATAGCCGAGGAGCGGCTCAATCAGGCCAGAATGCTTTAACTTTTCAAACAAGCTTGTATAGGATTCTCCGATGGGCGTGAAAGCATTTTCTTTTTTCAGTAGTCTTTTCATTTTATACTCTGGCCTCAGTTGGAACCTTTTCCGGGCAGGTGGTTGATATGCCTGAGGGGGCGAGTGAGACATTTGTGGAAGTGGTGCGGGCCATCGCAGGCCTCGGGGATGTGGAGCATATGGTGGTGCATTGTGGGCGGGGTATTGGGAAAGTGATGTACGATTTTGGGGGTTCTGTGGAGAGAAGTAGCAGTGGAGAGGATTAAAAAGATATCCATGAGGTCGATATTGAGGCTGAAAGCGTTTAGCAAGAACGACCACTGGACCCTGTCGTCGGCGGGGCTCAGCAACATCTTTTCTATCAATGGGAGAGCTATCCCGAGCAACTTGTTCGTTCCATCTGATCCAAAAATCCCTAAAACTTTCCTTGGGTTTCTTTTCCATATGAGATAGGGAGGAGCGGTCTGGGACAATGTCTACATTGTACTGAAAGTGTCGCACAAAATCTTGAGCCATGTCGCCCAATGTATGTCACTTACCGACGTCTTGATGATTATGCCATTCCAAAGCTGCCCCAATCAAGCTCTTACTGAAATATGCCATCAACAAATCATCTTTCTCGCCAACACTTCTCATTTCACTGCAATAACCCGTCAGATGGGCTACCGGATCTCCACCCCCATCATACAAGTTAAACTTTGGCACTTTAAACCCCGCGGGCAGGCGAACGTCAGGGAACATACACAACTCTTTGTAAGACATGCTAACCTGGTTTCCCGTCCCTTGCATGTTCTTTAAAGACTGTTCTATGCTTTTCAGCTTCCCGGATATCTCATCTCGCCCTTCTTTTCCTGTAACCTTTTCATTTTCAGCATGAAGCTCATCCCGAGGGCTCTTCTTGTATGAGTCAAGAACCTTGTGGGCAACCTTTGAGGGGTAATATTGGGCATCATGGGCTTTGAGTGAGTGTTCACTGTTGGGAATAGCGGATATGACAGGAGGGCAATTTTGGGGAGAGGTAATTGGAGGATGAGTGATGGAGCTACTAGGAAGGTTGGGAAAGCTGTGATAAACGGGTAGATCTGGAGAGTATGGGGGATCATCCGGCACTATGACCGGAGTTTGGGTAAGGGTAGCATCTAAGAAGCTAGGTGGTGGCAGGGGTGGTGCCTTCCCAGTCATCCAGCCCTGATACATGTCCGTCATGTGTTGTCTTAACATCCTTACCTCATCAGCCAACCCATTGTCCTGTTCAACCAACTGCTTTCGGGCACCGGTATCAAGCAACCCAATTCTGTTGTTGTCCGCCATTGCCTTTTGACTTTATGTTGTGGAGAGGAGTTACTACTTCGAGAACGACAAACCAACCACCTTTCTGGCATGAAGATATCAAAAGGAACAAAATGGGGTCATCCCGTTAGCGTTAGGGCATTTGACAGCAAAAATATCACATTGCATACAATGCACCTAGCAACAATTAATGGTTCTAGAATGACTTCGAGGGTCGTAAGGTCACTTGGCATCATCCCAATTTGTCCATTTGAGTCTTCTCTTTTCTTTTCTTGTCTAGCACTTCTTGGCTTGCTCATTTTCCTTCCTTTCTTTGTTCTTCTAATTATCACTCTTTTCTTTCCTCTTATTCCTCACATCCCATAATTTCATTCTCTTTTTTTTTTCTCTTTTCTCTTTTTTTCCCTTTTTTTCCTTTTTCTTTTAATAAAAAAATTTTTGATCGAACCCTATGTAGGTTGCCTACGTATCATGACGCCGCATGAATCAGATCTTTGCGTAGTTCGGGAAGACCGGGAATAGACTAAACAAACTGACGTCCTCTTTTCTTCTTAATGACTACTTTGACGAGATAAGGGAAAGAAAAGAAACAAATCTCTCTTAACGGATTTATTTCTAAACTCAAGCTTAACAGATTTATTTTTCTTTTTTTTTTCTTTTGACACAAATTCTCTATTAAGGAAAAATCCTAGAAGAGAAAAAAATATTTTTTGACTTAGAAGGAAACCATGTTGTTTTCTTTTTCTTCTATGTACAATGTCCTAAAAGTTCTAATGAAAATAAAAGGATTAGTTTCCCAAAGAAGAACCTTAAAAGAAAATCCTTTTTTTTTGGATTTTTGCAATTAATACCTTAAAGAAAACTCTTTAAAGAGGTACTAAAAGAAAATTTCCTTTTTTTTTTTTTGAATTTTTAGTCCTAATATACTAAAGGAAATATAAAAGCAAAAAATTTCTATTTGGAGCTCTAAAAATTAATTTCCTAAGGAGAAACACCTCAAAAGATTTTTTTTAATTCTAGAATTGGTATTCTAAAGAAAACTTCCAAAGGAAATAAAAAACGCAAAATCTCTTTTTTGGATTTTTGATTTATAACACACTTTTTTCAATACAAAAATAGTAAATACAATAACAAAAGAAAAACAGACTCAAAAGATAAAAAGAAAAATCTCCTTAAGCAACTCCTGAATGATCCTGACTGGATGGTCTCGGGGTGTCTGTCATGCTCAAACTCCGGTAAGTAGATCCACACCTGTATGACAAAACTTTAAACCAACACTATGTGAGACAATAACACCCTCTACTGGACACATGCAAGACATGATTGAGGCTATTTTTGCAAAATGGCTTATTTGGCCAAAAGGTGGCTAGAAATGCAAAATTTGGCTAAGACCCCGCAAAGCCAAGAACCTAAGATTTACTAGGAATACCGGACCCTATGTGGGTTGCCTACGTATCACGCCCCGAAAGACGAGAATCAGGTATGCGTAGTTCGGGCAGATTGGATACGGTCGAGAATTAAAAAAAATAACTAATTTAGAGAAAATATGTTTTTTTGTCTTTTCCTTGAAGATGATGAAACATGCAAAATCTTTTTGGATTTTTTTTTTTGATTTTTGGTTTTCGAAAAATGATGAAAAAGTATAAATTTTTTTTTTTGAATTTTCAAGCTCTTTTTTTTCCTTAACAAAAAATATGACAGAAAACATAATTGGGCCCCACTCGCTTTATCTTCACACTTCACCCTCTTTTTCTTCTTTTTTTTCTTTTTTTTTATTTGTTCTCAACTATCATTGGTCCGTCAAATGACCCTTTTACCCTTGAGTAAATGCAACATGTAGCACATAGGATGCATCAAGATGGTCTGTTATTTTGGGTACACCTGTCCTTGACGGACCCAACCCCTGTGTTGAGTACCCTAAGTTAAATGCACGTGATGCAACAAACGCTCCTACTAGGGATCCGGCATGAGGCTGAGTTATTCTAGGTTCAAAACCTGGGTATTTGTTCTAGACTTGTGTACCCGAGCGGACAACTCGAGCCGAGGAGGGGGCTACGTACCGGGAACCAAAAGGCCATCCGGCTTAGTAACTTGTCCGAGCCTCTTTCTTTTTTCAAGGTATGACACTAACAGAATAGGGAGTCACGACCAGCGAGCACATCCCCGAAGATGAGAAGAGAAGGGTTTCGTAGCAGTTTATATACAGTTCAGATAATATCAAAGCGGTAAAAGCAACATTTAGCACATTAGGCCCAAACATGTAATAAAATAAGATAATAGATAAAGCCAAATATAACAATTCATCTAAGCTCGAATTTTGAACCCAGAACCAGAGATTCTGGGTTCTTATCCCCAGCAGAGTCGCCAGAGCTGTCACACCTCCTTTCTACCTACACCCCTAGAAAGGGTATAAGGGAGTTTTTTCCAACTTAAAGTGATAATCGGAACGGGATTATTTATTTAGAATTCAGAGTCGCCACTTGGGATATTTATGGTTTCCCAAGTCACCGGTTTCAAATCCCGAATCGAGGAAAGATTGACTCTGTATTACAGTTCGCGAACATAGAAATCCGGGTAAGGAATTCTGTTAACCCGGGAGAAGGTGTTAGGCATTCTCGGATTCCGTGGTTCTAGCACGGTCGCTCAACTGTTATAATTGGCCTATTATCTAATTTTAGTACATGTTTTAGCCTATGGTTCAATTTTAACTTATTAGCCGCTTTCAATTATTTTTAAGGAAAATTGCAACGTCATTTAAAATACGTCTTGAACCACGTCACATAAATGCACCCGCGACTCTCGACATATTTTATCTAACATTGTTGAGATTTGGATTTGGGTCACATAAATGCGCACCCGAGTTTAGGAATGTAAATTATTAAAATAACGCGCCTAAAACAACTACGCGTTTAAACTTCACGAGGGCCATGGAAATTCGACTAAATGGCATACCTCGATTTCTAAAGAACTTATGCTCAAACAGAGCAATCGGGGATATTCTTAATTTCCTAAATCGATTCTGCAATTATTACGAAGCCAGGAATTAAGGATTCGAAAATGGGAACAGTAGTGTTCGGTCATTATAATTAGATATCACATCACTTTCACTAAATAAATTTCAATTGAAAGCCAACATATGGAAAAGAGGAAATCTGACACTAACTTCAGCAACTATTTTCAACTGACGAGATTAACTATGAAACAATTTCGACCGAGGAAACCGGTATTACATCCATGAGTAAATCAAATTAGTAATATCAGGAGCTTATTCAAACCCCACTTATCAATATTCTTCTACCTAAATCTCAAGTTCTGAACATGAAACAGTACATGATTCCAAATAAGTATGCACATTTTGCATATACCCTGCGCATCTCCATTACAAAATCAATAATCGTACAACCTAGATAAAATTTGCTCGACATCAGTTGAATAATTATGAGCCCAAACCGCAACCCCTATCTAGATATCAATTTATTAGCTTAAACAACTTGACATTTAATTGAACAGGCATTTATGTCATAACATTGATTGAAAATGTGAACTAACCAAACGTAAAGAATAAACAAACCGATCTGGAATATCCCACACAGATTTATCATGAATAGATCAAATTTTACTTACTTTACGTTCATAACAAAGCCAGAAATTTACATACCTACTAGAGGGTGAGACCAAATAAATAAAATCTGGAAATTGAAGAAGCAATACAACAGCAACAACAAAATCTTTATCAACTCTTCTTCAAACCCAGGATTCAAGACCCGAAATGTTGAAAGAAAAATTTAATGAAAATTTTCTGCCTAATCATTGCTTCTGCCGTGTTTTCCTTTTTCTTGTCGTCTTTTTTCCTTATTTTAAGTGTTAGATAGGTTAGGGGTATGAGCCTAGGAATTATGGGCTAGGTCCAAAATTAGGTAAAAATGGGTTGCTCGAGCCCAAGTTTTATTCTTTCCTCGCGAACGGGACTAAAATACGACCTAATTTATTAACTGTTAAAATAAGACTGACCGTTTAAACAAACCATATATATTTTTTTTGGTTTTCAAGATTAAAATTGACTAACAAAACATTGATGGAATAATTGTTTTTGCAATTTTCATTTAAAATAAAGTAAAAGAGTAAAAATTAGTTGAAATAGCTATATTAGGCCTAAATTAAATATTTACGTGCTAGAATATGAAAAATCTTGGGGAGGGACAAAAATTACATGTCTCCAATAATTGTCACGACCCAACTTTCCCTCCGTTTGGGTGTCGTGATGGCACCTAGTCTTAAGGATTAGGTAAGTCAAATAATTGCGGAATAACAAAAATACATAATAACATCTGAAATTCGTTTGAATTGAATCCTTAATGCAATGAACATCTTCCCAAAACCCGGCAGTACAAGTCATAAGCTCTAAAGAGTTTCGCTACAACTTCTAAACACAACCGTATGGAAATAAGTATAACAGTGTGAATATAAAATAGGAAGGTGACTTCGAAGACTGCGAACGCAGCAACAGGTTTACCTCGAGTCTCCTCGGCGAGAATCCGCTCAGCTACTAGCGATCAATACCTGGATCTACACAAAAAATATGTGCAGAAGTGTAGTATGAGCACACCACAGCGGTGCCCAGTAAGTATCAAGACTAACCTCGACGGGGTAGTGACGAGGAACAGTCAAGACACCCACTGGTCTAATAAGCAGAATAAGTATAAGTATTGAAACAACCAAACATGATATCTATATAAAAACTAAGCGATATTGCTAACAATACGGGTCTCAATACCTGGACCCTAACACTTGGCATGCTGTGCCCTCATCACACCTCATAATCACACTAACAACTCACGTGCCCAAAAGAGTCATTCTCACATGGAAGGAAAATAAACAAGGGTGTGCGTCTATACTCAGAAATCTCAAGGAGGCTCCTATCCGATAAGGGTGCTTAGCCACGTGTATGCTTGTGCAAGTGCCTGAACATAGTTCATACCAGCTAGTAAGCATAAGGACAAGAACGGACATCACATATACTGTTTACACAAGGATAGGATCAATGAAAACAACAGCTCAGAACACAGTGATAATAATAGGGGCTCTCCCAGGATACGTAATCCCAAACGTAAATGTACAGAGGATCTCCTGGGATACCGTCTCGTAGTCCAATAGTAAATATCCAGAGGATCTCCCGGGATACCGTCCCGTAGTCCCAAAGTAAATATCCAGAGGATCTCCCGGGATACCGTCCCGTAGTCCAATTCATAAATGTGTAGGGGGATCTCCCGGAATACGTTCCATAGTCCCAAAGTAAATATGCAGGGGGATCTCCCGGGTGCAGTCCCGTAGTCACAAAAGTAAATATGCAGGAGGATCTCCCGGAACACCGGTCCGTAGTCCCAAAGTAAACATGCAGCGCAACCAACAGAAACCACGGTCACAACACAACAGAAAGCTCGTACATCACCACAATACATAAAACAACAACAAATGACAATAATACAAGGTAAGACAAGTAAATCAACTTAAGGACTGTAAATCGCAAGGGAACGACAGAATCAACTCACAAGGTGTAACCACAGAAGAGAATGTTGGCATAAAGGGAACAATTCAACAATAGGAACACTAATATATAGCGATGATCCCACAATATACAAGTCAATAATAAGGAAATCAACACGAGTCAAATAGTCCCAAATAAGGGCAAGTCAACAAGGACATAGGTTATCTAACTTTTTTTTTTAAAGATTTGGACAATTTCGAGGATATTCGACAATTCGATTAGGAAAAGATGATCTTAGCTTCACATAAGACTAAACAGTTTCAGGAGGGGTAATAATATTCTCCAATAAGATAAGCAACTATAAAGAGATAGCATGACAATAGGATAGGCGAAATTCTTTAATTAAATCAATTAGGAGTCAATTAGGCAATAAGAGTGAATCATGAAGCAATTAATCCCAATTAAGCATGTGGAGGTGAAACAAATAAATAGGAAACTCAGTCATGTCAAGAACACATTCCTACGAGTGAATATAAAGACCTAAGAACCCCTAAAGGCCAAATTTTCCACAAATAAGTCCGCGCACGCACTCGTCACCTCGCGTACACGAACTACCATCAACATAGAAGACTCAAATCCTAAGGGGAAGTCCCTCCCCCCCTCCCACAAGGTTAGGCAAGATACTTACCTCAAAGACGACACACCGATACTCAAGAATGCACTTCTCGGGTGAAAAGATCTCCGGACGTCTCAAATATAACCAAATTAACTTCAAAGCACAAATAAAACACATAATAAACTATTTCGGATCCTAAAGTTTCAATCTTTAACAAAATCTAAAAATCGGTCCAAAAGTCGACCCCCGGGCCCACACCTCGGAACCCGACAAATTTTACAAAATCCGAATACCCATCCTAATATGAGTTCAACCATACACAAATTACAAAATTCCGATACCATTTCATCCCTCAAATCATGAAATTTCATTTTGAAAAGTTTCTTCAAAACTCAACATTTTCCCTAACTAAAAACACAATTTAATTGATAAAAACAAAGACCAATTCATGTAATAATTTAAGTCTCAGTGAAGAACACTTACCCAATCGATTTGTGTGAAAACCCCTCAAAGAATCGCTCAAAATCGAGCTCCACAAGTCAAGTTATGGTGAAAATGGTGTAACCCTCAATTTGGAATTATATTCTGTCCGCCCAGGATTTTGTGCATCGCGGACGCAGAGGGAGTATCGCGTTCGCGAAGAAGAGAATGAAGGCTGCCCAGGTTACTCAACGCGAACGCGACAATACGTCTGCGAATGCGAAGAAGGAAAGTCTGATGGCCCAAAGACTGCTCTTCGCGAACGCGTGAACTGGTACGCGAACGCGAAGGGTGGGATGGCATAACTACGCGAACGTGATGGACAGATGCGAACGCGATGAATGAAGAGACAGAGCTTCGTGAACGCGAACGCGAAGAAGGAAAATGAGGCGACTAGCAGAGACACTTCGCGAGCGCGGAAAGGGCTTCCCGAACGCGAAGAAGGATATTAGATACTAGAAACAGCAGTTCAAAAACAAGGGAAAATGGCCCGTAGCACACCCGGAACACACCCGAGGCCCCCGGGACCACATCAAACAACGCCAAAACAACGAATCACACCATGAATTGAACTTAGGAACTTTCAAACCTTCCAACTTCCAAAACTCGAGCCGAAACCTATCAAATCAATCTGGAATAACGCCAAATTTTGCAGACAAGTTTAAAATGGCATAACGGAGCTGTTCCAACTCTCGGAATCGCATTCCGATCCCGATATCTTAAAAGTTAATTATGGGTCAAACTTCTCCATTTTCCAAACTTCAACTTTTCCAATTTTCGCTGGAACGCCTCAAATTACCCTACGGACCTCCAAATCCGAATCTGGATGCACGCCTAAGTCCAAAATCACCATACAAAGCTGTTGAGACCACCCACAACCCATTCCGGGGCCGTTTACTCAAAAGCCTAATTCCGGTTAAATTTTCACTGCTTAAACTCCCAAAACTAGATTCCTTCTTCCAATTTGACTCTAAATAATCCGTTAACTGAATTCAACCATGCACGCAAGTTGATAATCATATTATGAAGCTGTTCCAGACCTTACACCGCTGAACGGAGCTTAAATTCTCAAAACGACCGGCCGGATCGTTACATCCTCCCCCTCTTAAAACCAACGTTCGTCCTCGAACGTGCTAAGATTTGCCTCGAAGTCCTCAAATCGTTGAATGCACACTTCCAGTATACACCTGTGGGTGATCCCACGTCACCCCAATCCACATAAATCTCACAACACCATCTCAACTGAAATTTTGCCTTTCTAGCAATACCAATAAGCCTTAGAGCCAAAATCCTCATCTCCCATTCATTTCCAAGAGACCCGATTCTAAATCCACATCCGGTATCAGTTTCAACTAGCTGCAACCGCTTATGCCGACACCCACAGAGTACAACTACACAACATACACACCGCGCATAGGCCTATAATAACATACCTGATCACAATACTTGCCCAAAATTAAATACTGCGCCGGCCATAAGCCTCATATTCGATAGGAACCCATTTCAAACCTCCACAACACTGACGATGATACAATAACCACGAAAACCACATAACTAAATCCCAAATCACCAAATCACAACTAATACCAACGAGCACACACCCCACAAGCTAGAGCTCAAGAAGCACAGAACGAAAATGATTGAACATGGAAAGGGAAACACATAAAGGAACTATCAAACAAGTCCGTCAAGCACAAATTTTTCTATCAAAACTAACTTACAAAACAATCTAACAAGAAAGAATTAAAGCATATAAAAGTATCACAAGGATCTCATACTAATATAACTCCCACCGCGGTACACAGCCCGATCTCAACACATCAAATCACATGAAATAACGAGGGTCCTACCCTCAACTCTAAATCTCAAGTAGGGTACACATCAAATCAGCTGGAAACTCTCACTAGATAAATTCCATCACAGTTTACGACAAGTACTGGCTCCCACACCGATGGATCATAAAATCACGGCTCGTAGCCAAATATACTCATAAATCACATCAAGCCTACCGAAAAGGACAACAGGAATTTACCACTAGTCTCATAACTCTCAACAAGGACTAGAAACAGATGATAGGCACGGCTATCACTCATAGAACCTCCCAACAGGGTAATCACATAAACATAGTGCAAATCATGAAACACACCCATAAGTGGAGCAACAACTAGGGGAACTCACCCCGATAAGCAGAACTATAATGAACTACGAATGGTGCTCCGCTATAACAAATCAAACTCATACCTGAATGACATCATCTGGCGTAACGGCCTTAAGCCTACTATATGAAACACAACGACGGGTCGGGCCTCCCCCTCTTGGGCGCCCTCTACTCGCCTGAATACCTCACTGTGGCGCATCGGCCCGAAGTCTGAGACAATCTCTCACCATATGGCCAATATCTCCACACTTGAAGCAACCCCTCTACTGACGTGGCTGTGGGGACTGTGCGGCACGGGTACTCTGAGACCCATGAATACCTGAATCACTGAGTAAAGCCTGAAGCACAATCTGAACTGGCTGGCCCACTAAACCTCTACTATGTCGCACCCTGCCTCCAAAATAAGGACCAGTAGATCTCTTCGGTCTACGGGGCCTCCTTGCCTCCCTGTACTCTCTCTCTCCTGATCTCGAGCCATCATGCCCTCCACCCTCCCAGCAATACTCATGGTCTGCTGATACGAAATATCAATCTCCAACTCTCAGCTATGCTAGTCCTGATGCTGGGGTGGAGTCCCTCAATAAACCGGCGGACCCTCTCCCGAACAGTAGAAACCAAGGTCGGCGCATGTCCGGCCAATCACTAAATCTGATGGCGTACTCTGATAATGACATAGTGCTCTGGCGCAGCTGTTCAAACCCCGCACGCCATGTAACCCGAAGGGACTGAGGTACGAACTCTCTCAGGAACATTTCTGAAAACTGAACCCATGTAAGTGAAACTGGCTCGGCCGGGCTACCTAACTTATATGCCCGCCACCACTGATAAGCCGCTCCCCTAAGCTGGAACGTAGTAAAAGCAACCGTACTCGATGGCACTACTCTATGAAACCCATTGCACTCCTTGATGCCGAACCACTGAATGTAGGAGGGTCACTCTTTCTTGAACCTTGCAATCCTAAATTGCTCTCCGTCGGATGCTGCTGCCCTGACCATGGGCTAAACTGGAACTGCAAATTGTGTCACCATGACGCCTGGAACCTGACCAATGGAAACTCGCTGCTCTGAGTGTGGTCTAGCAGCGGCACGTACTCCTCGTCGGCCTCTACCTCTGACTCTAGTGATATCTGCTCCTGAAGCAGCATCATCGATAACCGTAGCTCGTGTCCTCACCTTCGGTGAGAGAATGGAATGATAAAAGTTCAAACTCCGGGATCAATAAGCTCGCACGATAGGAATGAAAGAAGGGAGATTGTCCTAATAGTTTTGTAGCCTCTCGAAGATAAGTACAGACGTCTCCGTACCGATCCGCAAGACTCTACTAAACTCGCTTATGACTCGTAGCACCTATGAACCTAGAGCTCTGATACCAACTGGTCACGACCCAACTTTCCCTCCGTTTGAGTATCGTGATGGCACCTAGTCTTAAGGACTAGGTAAGCCTAATAATTGCGGAATAACAACAATACATAATAACATCTGAAATTCCTCTGAATTGAATCCTTAATACAATGAACGTCTTCCCAAAACCTGGTAGTACAAGTCATAAGCTCTAAAGAGTTTCGCTATAACTTCTAAACACAATCGTATGGAAATAAGTATAACAGTGTGAATATAAAATAGGAAGGTGACTCCGAAGCCTACGAACGCACCAGCAGGTTTACCTCGAGTCTCCTCGGCGAGAATCCGCTCAGCTACTAACAATCAATACCTGGATCTGCACACAAAAAAATGTGCAAAAGTGTAGTATGAGCACATCACAGCGGTGCCCAGTAAGTATCAAGACTAACCTCGGTGGGGTAGTGACGAGGAACGGTCAAGACACCCACTGGTCTAATAAGCAGAATAAGTATAAGTATAGAAACAACCGAACATGATATCTATATAAAAACTAAGTGATATTGCTAACAATGTAGTAACTACAATAAGGAAAGGAAACATCAAGTAACATTGGAAAACCATAATAAAGCTCATAAAAACTGAACAAGAAATATAACCCAAATTCGAAATCACAAATACAGTAAGGACAAGTTATAACTCAGCAACTACGGTAGCTTTCACATTAGGTCATAGCCAACAACTTCAATCAATTAGTCAAATCTTTCATCTGATAAAAAAACATTTCGAATTATACTTCAATCAAGTAAATATTTTTCCGAAAATAGTTCTCTAAAGATGAATACCTTTCGAATATAACCTTTTCAAATAAATATCCTTCGAATATAAGTCGCCCTGTGAAACGTCATCTCGTAATCGTATAATACGGGTCTCAATACCTGGACCCTAACACTTGGCATCATGTGCCCTCATCACACCTCATAATCACACTAACAACTCACGTGCCCAAAAGAGTCATTCTCACATGGAAGGAAAATAAACAAGGGTGTGCGTCTATACTCAGAAATCTCAAGGAGGCTCCTATCCGATAAGGGTGCTTAGCCACGTGTATGCTTGTGCAAGTGTCCTAACATAGTTCATACCAGCTAGTAAGCATAAGGACAAGAACGGACAACACATATACTGTTTACATAGGGATAGGATCAATGAAAACAACAACTCAGAACACAGTGATAATAATAGGGGATCTCCCAGGATACCGTCCCGTAGTCCCAAACGTAAATGTACAGAGGATCTCTCGGGATACCGTCCCGTAGTCCAATAGTAAATAGCCAGAGGATCTCCTGGGATATTGTCCCGTAGTCCCAAAGTAAATATCCAGAGGATCTCCCGGGATACCGTCCCGTAGTCCAATTCATAAATGTGCAGGGGGATCTCCCGGAATACCGTTCCGTAGTCCCGAAGTAAATATGAAGGGGGATGTCCCGGGTGCAGTCCCGTAGTCCCAAAAGTAAATATGCAGGGGGATCTCCCGGGTGCAGTCCCGTAGTCCCAAAAGTAAATATGTAGGGGATCTTCTGGAACACCGATCCATAGTTCCGAAGTAAGCATGCAGCGCAACCAACAGAAACCACAGTCACAACACAACAGAAAGCTCGTACATCACCACAATACATAAAACAACAATAAATGACAATAATACAAGGTAAGACAAGTAAATAAACTTAAGGACTGTAAATCGCAAGGGAACCGCAGAATCAACTTACAAGGCGTTACCACAGAAGAGAATGCTGGCATAAAGGGAAAAGTTCAACAATAGGAACACTAATATATAGCGACAATCCCACAATATACAAGTCAATAATGAGGAAATCAACACGAGTCAAATAGTCCCAAATAAGGGCAAGTCAATAAGGACATAGGTTATCTAACTTTTTTTTTAAGATTTGGACAATTTCGAGGATATTCGACAATTCAATTAGGAGAAGATGATCTTAGCTTCACTTAAGACTAAACAGTTTCAGGAGGGGTAATAATAATTCTCCATTAAGATAAGCAACTATGAACAGAAAGCATGACAATAGGAGAGGCGAAGTTCTTCAGTTAAATCAATTAGGAGTCAATTAGGCAATAAGAGTGAATCATGAAGCAATTAATCCCAATTAAGCATGTGGAGGTGAAACAAATAAATAGGAAACTCAGTCATGTCAAGAACACATTCCTACGAGTGAATATAAAGACCTAAGAACCCTAAAGGCCAAATTTTCCACAAATAAGTCCGCGCACGCACTTGTCACCTCGCGTACACGAACTACAATCAACATAGAAGACTCAAATCCTAAGGGGAAGTCCCCCACACAAGGTTAGGCAAGATACTTACCTCAAAGACGACACATCGATACTCAAGAATCCACTTCTCGGGTGAAAAGATCTCCGGACGTCTCAAATCTAACCAAATTAACTTCAAAGCACAAATAAAACACATAAGAAACTATTCTGGATCCTAAAGTTTCAATCTTTAACAAAATCTAAAAATCGGTCCAAAAGTCGACCCCCGGGCCCGCACCTCGGAACCCGACAAATTTTACAAAATCCGAATACCCATCCCAATATGAGTTCAACCATATAAAAATTACTAAATTCCGATACCATTTTATCCCTCAAATCATGAATTTTTGTTTTGAAAAGTTTCTTCAAAACCCAACATTTTCCCTAACTAAAAACACAATTTAATTGATAAAAACAAAGACTAATTCATGTAATATATTTAAGTCTCAGTGAAGAACACGTACCCAATCTATATGTGTGAAAATCCCTCAAAGAATCGCTCAAAACCGAGCTCCACAAGTCAAGTTATGGTGAAAATTGTGTAACCCTCGATTTGGAATTATATTCTGTCCGCCCAGGCTTTTGTGCATCGCGAACGCGGAGAGAGTATCGCGTTTACGAAGAAGAGAATGAAGGCTGCCCAGGTTACTCTACGCGAACGCGACAATACGTCCGCGAACGCGAAGAAGGAAAGTCTGATGGCCGAAATACTGCTCTTCGCGAACGTGTGAACTGGTACGCGAACGCAAAGGGTGGGATGGCATAACTTCGCGAACGTGATGGACAAATGCGAACGCGATGAATGAAGAGACAGAGCTTCGCGAACGCGAAGCATTTTACGCGAATGCGAGAAGGAAATTGAGGCGACCAGCAGAGACACTTCGCGAACGCGGAAGGGGCTTCAAAAAGTGATTAGGTCGCAGCAGACTCAACCTTAGGAAGAGTGGGCGCTAATACTTTTACCCAATAGTGGTATCGGGGTCAATTTTCTCAGGGAGCTAGGAAGGGAGTTGGATATTTGTTTAGCCTTGAAATGAGAGTTTGCTTCTAATTGATCTTCTATCATTTTTGGGTTTTTCTTTGTGATTATCAACTACAATTTAACAACTACTAATTATAACTAAATTATGCTAAGATATTAAGTCTAAGTTGTATGCAAGATGGAGAAAGGCACTAGGGTCGTGGCATTTACCTAGGTGATCAACTAACGGGTAGAGATTCCTAATACGAGAATGATGATTATGGGGCTTATGATATAACCGTTGCACGATAGCACTCACTCTCACACCTCTCGGTAGAGAAAATGATTTTGCCCATTTGACTCTCTCGAGACCAATTGGGTAAGCTAACAAACCAAGCAACTTAGGGTTCAAGTTGGGTAATTGCTCTCTCGAGGTTTTACCCGTTAATTGGGACTACTATTCTCATAGGTCCATCCCAATTCCTTGTTGGGTTAATTTTGGAGTCTTAGACACTCTTTCTCAAGAAGGGTCAAAACTCTCAAAGCTAGACTTAGTGTTTGCAACCACCAAATCCAAGTGAAAACATAAAAATAACCCAAATATCAAACACCCAACATCAGTCAAGCACTAAACAATCATACCTATTAATTACCCACACTACGGTTGAGCCACAACCCTAGCTTATGGGTTTAGCTAGCCATAATAACAACAGAAATTGGAGGAGAAATAGATAAAATGAACATATTAATTAGCTAGAAGGTAAATCTACAATAATCCACGTTAAACAAGATGAAAAATGCCCAAAATAGGCTAACACTTTTGTCTCACGAGTGCAGCAGCTGTTCTCTATCTAATCCGTGCCCTAAAAATGGCAAATATTCTATTTATACTAAGTTAAGAAAAACCGGACAAAAATACCCCTGCGGGGTCTGTGCGGTCCGCACGATGATGACACGCGGCCGCACTGGGTTGCTTTACTTTTGAGACTTGCTTTCTGAAGATGTTGACGCGGACCGCACAATGATGAAGTGCGGCCGCATGACGACTGGCGCGGACCGCGTGAACTTGTAGTGCGGCCGCATGAGTGGCTTGTGATGGTCTCTGAACTTTTGTGGCGCGGACCGCGTGAACTTGTAGCGCGGCCGCATTGGTTGGAACTGAAGATGCCACTCTCTGAACTTCAGTGGTGCGGACCGCATGAACTTGCAACGCGGCCGCATTGGTTGGAACTGAGAATGCCACTCTCTGAACTTCAGTGGTGCGGTCGCATGACATGATGGTGCGGTCCGCACCAAGTTCTGAATATCCATGCTTTCCTGATCTTTGACACTTGAGCAGGTTTCACTCCGTTTCGAGCCGATTTTTGACTTTCGTCACCTTGTTGCTCAAACCTGCGATCAAGCGCAACTTATAAGCATTCTGGGTATATTTTATGGCAAATCATACATAAAGCATAGGCAAGTATGGGCATAAAACGTGTCAAAATCACAGTTATCAACTCCCCCAAACTTAAACCTTTGCTTGTCCTCAAGCAAGTAAAACAAGACCCACCCCTCAAAGGTAAACATCCAAGTAATTCCAACTTATCCTAAGGAAGCCTCATCACGCATCAATTGGGACTAACAATTGCCCTCAATACGAATGCATCATTAACACATTTTTAATCTTTTAAGAACTATGGTTCAAATGTGACACGAGAGCATCAAGGGTTGACTCATTTCATCAAGGCGCTTTTCTCAAATACCTTGGTCTTTGTGGGACCCAAACTCACACATCCTCAACTCTCCCTAAGCGAACCTCACTTTTTAGAGTATTGACACACAACCCGAGGTTGATGGATTTTTGTTTTCACTCATTTCTCTCACAAAGAAGGTCATAAGTCCAGCTTTAGGTACCATATGCTTGCCCCTTATGTAAGTATCCACTAATGTAGGTTTCCCTCAACTCAAGATCATATAGGGCTTTTGAGGAGTCTTTGTGAAGGCTTTTGGGTGAAGGTAGGATAAGTTTTTGTTCATTTAGGTTCAATCTTCCCTTTAGCACTTCTTTTGATTCTTTATGGCATACTTTTTGACTCATTTGAGTGTTTCACTTCTTTCAATTCTTTCAAGGGGTTAGAGAGACACATTGTCACTCTTTCTTTTGCACTTCAAACCTTTCTTCTTTTTCTACTTTTACACAACCTTTTTCACTTTGTTTTCTTTGAATCCCCTTTTTCGGTTCTTATTCACTTTTGCATTTCTTTTTGTCTTTTTCTCTTTTTCATTGCCTCCCTTTTCTTTTGCTTTTGTGCCTCTTTACCGCATTGAGTCCTTTCTTGTCTCAACCCCCCAAACTTAGGTATTTGCCATCGCTCAAGGGAAGATTTGGGTGCCAAGAGAGAGTCTCATTGAGAACGGGTATAGGCTTGTAGCTTTGGTTCATGAAAGAAGAAGGTTAAGGCTCAAAAGGGTTGAACTAGGGATCATTTCATTGGTAGGTTATGGAAATTGTTCACATTTGGAAGTTCGGATCAAGGAAGGCCTATATTCACTTCTCAAGTCAAGTTTCACCTATGATTTCGCCTCAACAAACATTCAGGGCAAGTTCTAGACCATTGGCTTGGAACTTAGACTCATGATTCAAATTCTCACCACACACACACTCAGGGTTTGCTAAAGACATCGAGTTGAGAGCCCACAACAACCTTAGTTCCAATTCAAGCGCACAATGGCCCCCACACGACCATATGATGATTGTTTGGTCAACACAAGAGTCTCAAGGCCACAAGTTTTCACCATCCTAAACACAACCTTATGTCTTTGACCATGGGATCAAAGGCAAATGTGTTAGGCCCAAGTGAAGCTAGCCTGAGGTCTTCTTAACTACAAAATTTGAAAATCAAAAGAAGAAAAATCAAAAATGGACTCAAACCCTTAAGAAGGTTGTCACGCCATCTATCATTGGGAAGAGCCATCCGGTTCGCACAACACACTACCCTTGGAAAGAACCGTGGCATTAAGAAAACCAAGGGTTTATTGAAAAAACAAAAAAAGAAACCGAAACGATGAATTTGAACAAAAATTAGAAAGAACCGAATGAATATGTACAATGGGGAGTGGAATATACAACGGGATGAATATATACATAAGGGTCTAAGAGTAGCCAAAGTTAAAAGTTATATACAGGCCAACTATTTAAAAACCAAAAACAATCCAAAACATAGACTAGAAATGAAATAAATATATACAGTCATCCAATGTCTCAGAATCAAAATGGTAGGGCGCACCCCCACGAATAAAAGCTGGCATTGTCCCCAATGCCAACTACCTAGATAAGCTCAAAACATAGTAAAAGGATATAGAGAGGCTCCTCAAGCCTGGTCCACATGCATGGGGTCTCCTGTCGTCCCCTGATCCTCTGTAGTAGCCGGGACCTCAGACTGGTCTCCGACCTGCTGCTCTGAAACTGGTGTGGGATCCTGCTGCTGGACCGGTGGCTCCTCTGGCACCTCACCGGAGGGAGTGCCCTGAATCTCAGCCAACTCAACGACGACTCCCTCAGTGTTGGGCAACTTTCTCTTCTTCCTCATGGGCATGGGTGCCTGCTCCTGCTGTGGCTCAGGTACTGGGACTGCTGCTGGAGGGGCTGGGTCCCCGAATAACAAGTCTAACGGCATCTGATCCGCCATTAGCTTGTCCACATCTGCTCGTAGTACCTTTACTGACTCCTTCGATGCCCTGGACTTCCTCATTTTCTTGTGCTCACGAGCTAATTTCTGCAAGGCTGTGCTGTGTGCCCCAACCGCCTTAGTCAAGGCAGTCTGAGTCTCAAGTATCTTCTGCTGATTAGCCAGGAGCATTTGCAGTGTTTCCTCAATAGACGGAGGAACCTGGACAGTGGCCGGGGCAGACTGGGCCTCAACTGTAGTGGCTAATGTGGACAACTTGGATGTCGCTATGGACATCCAGTTGTTCAAACTGGCTAATGTCATGGCTAGCTGCTGGGCTGTCAATGGGTTGGTCCGGGAAACAGGAACTGTAGGGCCAGCTGAAGAACTAGGGCCTACAGAAGAGGAGGGTGTATCAACTGGGGCCGACACAGCTGGAATGAAGGGAAGCTCTGTAGAAGGCTCAACCTCAACCGGCTCTTCAGACTGGCCGGTCGGGGCAGAGGTGGATGACTTGCTTTTCTTGTCCCCCTTTGGGTTGTCTGGACCCTGAATACTGAACCAGGAGAAAGAGGCTATTGGGCGCACTGACACATCATAATGCATTTTCTTCACTTTCAAGTCCCTGAAATACAGTGTCAAAGTGTTTGGGAAAGGATAGTTCCACGTACTGTCAATCCCCATAGCAGTGATCGCCCTGTACATAATATTCCCCACATTGATAGGGAATCCAGCCATGATGGAAGCAATGAGCACAGCCCGGGGGAGAGGGACGGTCTGGTCATGTGAAGTGGGATCCAACCTATTGCAAACAAAGGTGAGCCACCCTCGCGCCTCAAAGTTCATATTTTTCCGTAAGATTTTTACCCCTGCCTGTACCCAATCTGGAACAACACCCGGATGTGCCAATAACTCGGCCAACCATGGGCGAACCTCCTCCTTCATTGCCAATTTCTCCAAGTATTGGGTCTCGTCTTCATCCTTGAAACCCAAATAATCATTAAAAGCTTTACCCGAAAATACAACATTCTTGTCCCTCACTTTGGTCACAGTGGAGTTCTTTTTGGTGTAGGCTACGTTGGTGTAGAATTCTTTGACCATGTGTTCATTTGCATTGATCAACCCGTCACTGAAGTGGTCCGACCCGCTTCGAGTGTGAAATTGTTCATGGACTCTGGGTAGAAGAGGCAATAAGTCTTTAGTTATGATACACCTCTCGGGGATGAGATGTCTTTTGGACCACATTTCTCGGAATTTGTGGAAAGCCACTTGACTGACAAAGCGGTCTTCCCACACTTCCGCTTTTCTTGTTCGTTCCACACCACCAACCTCAGGAACCCCACTAATCGGAAGCTCCTCAGCACTGTCCGCACTATCCCCAGATTCTGAAGCTGTGGGGGAAGTGGAGTACTTGCCGCTGCCCGCAGCTGAGCCATCAGACGACTCAGATTGTATATCTTGTGGATTTTGGGCTGGAACTGAGGGGACTTGCCCCGAATCAGCTGATAGGTCTTGAGAAGGAAGGTACTCACTCCCCGATTGCTCCTCGTCTGACACTATTTGCTTTCTTGTCTTTAGTTTTGGTTGGGGAGTGAGTTTCTTTAGCTTAGCTTTCCCTCCCCGGGAGGGTTCTCCTTGACCGGGTTGTTTGGCACCACGTCCTCTGTGTCTCACCATTTTCTGCACGCAAATGATTCTAACATTGTTAGTATAGGCAAGTGCAGAGTAAGAAGCAATGTAGCAGTTAGTGAAGTAGAATAGATTCATGCGGACCGCGCCAAGAGGGCATGCGGCCGCACAGGTCTAACTTAGGAAGACCAGCTCTCTGAACATCTCCCGCGCGGGCCGCACAAGCATGAAGCGCGGCCGCACTGAGCAACAATTCCAATTGGGACCTCTCTGAACCTTGCTGACGCGGGCCGCACAAACATAGCATGCGGCCGCGCGGGCATGGAGCGGACCGCACAAACCTGGCGTGCGGCCGCACTGGGCTTTAAGTATCGGGATAGCTAGGGTTTAGTAGAAATTGCTCAAATCTTTCATGTTTTGACCTCCTACTATGTCCCTACTCGTTTTTAACATGCCCAGCATTTCAAAGAACAACAAGAACAACGTAAAACTATCCTAATCAAGAACAATGAAGAACAAAAGAAAAAATGAAGAAGTTATTACTAAGGAAACAAGTAAAAAGTGCAAAGTAATACTAATTAAAACTAAGGTGAGAGATATGTTACCATGGAAATGAAGAAATGCTCTTGATGTTAATGCCAAAGAGAGATTCAGGATGAATAGTGAAAAATTAGGGCTCAGAGATCGATTTGGCGAAAAGTTCTCAATGAAGCCCTAGAGGTCTATTTATAGAAGAAGGCAGTGGGGCCCCGACTTACCCTCCAGCGCGGCCGCGTGAACAGGACCGCGGACCGCACTGGACTTACCTCAAACTACCACGCTTAAGACTTCTGACACGGGCGCACGAATGTGGATGCGGCCGCGGCCGCGTGGTGCAATGCGGACCGCACAAACATGGGATGCGACCGCATGAACCAACTTCAGAGACTTCAAATACTGGCTTTGGCTGGTGCGGACCGCGCAAGCAGGGGTGCGGCCGCACTAGCCAACTTCAGAGACTGTGTACTTTTTGCACAGTTGTTTTGCACTGCCACAATTCCTGCAACATCTCACAAACCATTAGCTCAAAAATCCTAATCTACAACAGAAATTAAAAAGATATGGGTTGCCTCCCAAGAAGCGCCTGATTTAACGTCGCGGCACGACGATTGTTACCATCATATCACGTCAAATGAATGAGTGCCACCACATGGCTGTCATCAATCTTCCCCAAGTAATGCTTCACACGATGCCCATTGACTCGGAAAACCTCATCATTTTTGTTCTTGAGATCAATAGCACCAAATGGAGTCACCCCCACAACCTCAAATGGACCACTCCACCTAGACTTGAGCTTTCCCGGGAATAACCTCAACTGGGAGTTGAAGAGAAGAACCATGTCACCCACCTTGAATTCTTTACCACGAGCATACTTGTCATGAAGGTACTTAATCTTGTCTTTGTATAGCGACGAGCTGGAGTAAGCATGAAATCTAAATTCATCAAGCTCATTCAATTGCTCTACTCGGAGATTTGCTGCAACATCCCATTCCAAGTTCAATTTCCTCAATGCCCACATAGCCTTGTGTTCAAGTTCCACTGGAAGATGGCAAGCTTTACCAAACACCAACCGATACGGAGACATACCAATTGGAGTCTTGTAAGCAGTCCGATAAGCCCAAAGAGCATCATCCAATTTCTTCGACCAATCGGTCCTATTAGCATTCACCGTTTTGGACAGAATACTCTTTATCTCTCGATTTGATACTTCCACTTGTCCACTAGCTTGTGGATGATAGGGAGTGGTCACTTTGTGGTTAACTCCATACTTAGCAAGCAATGAATCAAAAGCTTTGTTGCAAAAATGGGACCCCCCATCACTAATAATGGCCCGGGGAGTACCAAACCTCGTAAAGATACTCTTCTTCAAAAATGCTACAACACTTCGGGCTTCATTGTTGGGAAGAGCCACGGCTTCCACCCATTTTGAAACATAGTCCACCGCCACGAGAATGTAAGTATTACCACAGGAGCTCACGAACGGACCCATGAAATAGATGCCCCAAACATAAAAAATATCCACCTCAAGAATTGCATTGAGGGGCATCTCATCCTTCTTGGAAATACCGCCGGCTCTTTGACATGCATCACAACTCTTCACCAATTCACTAGCATCCTTGAACAACGTGGGCCAATAGAAGCCACAACTCAAAACTTTTGAGGCTGTCCTCACCCCCCCGTGATGGCCACCATAGGGAGAGGAGTGACAAGCCTCCAATATGCTTATTTGTTCACTTTCCGGCACACATCTCCTTATCACTCCATCCGTGCAAATTTTAAACAAATACGGATCATCCCAATAAAAATCCAAACTATCCCGCTTGAGTTTCTTCTTTTGGTTGGAAGAGAACTCGCACGGAATGTTACCAGTCACAATGAAGTTGGAAATGTCCGCGAACCATGGCATTTCACACACAGAAACGGAAAGAAGTTGCTCGTCAGGGAACCTATCATTGATCTCAATACCATCACTTGGTCTCCCATCTTCATCTAATCGGGACAAATGGTCGGCAACTGATTCTCGCTTCCCTTTCTATCCACAATCTCTAAATCAAATTCCTGAAGGAGTAGCACCCATCTCATCAATCTTGCTTTCGAATCCTTCTTAGTCATCAAATACCGAAGGGCTGCATGGTCCGTGTGTATGATCACCTTTGCCCCCATAAGGTAAGGTCTAAATTTCTCCATCGCGAACACAATAGCCAATAGCTCCTTTTCTGTCACTGTGTAGTTTCTCTGGGCCTCATTCATAGTCTTGCTAGCATAATACACAGGATGGAACATTTTGTTGATTCTTTGGCCTAGCACCGCCCCAACCGCTACATCACTCGCATCACACATAAGTTCAAAAGGCAAGTCCCAATTAGGAGCAGTGATTATAGGGGTTGTTGTCAACTTGTGTTTCAGTAACTCAAAAGACTCCATGCATTTCTCATCAAAAATAAACTTGACATCCTTCTCTAACAACTTGCAAAGCGGGTTCACAATTTTGGAAAAATCTTTAATGAACCGCCGGTAGAAACCGGCATGACCAAGAAAACTCCTCACCCCTTTGACAGAGGTAGGGGGAGGGAGTCTTGAGATAACCTCTATTTTTGCCTTATCAACTTCAATTCCTTGCCTTGAAATTTTGTGACCCAATACAATTCCCTCTTGCACCATAAAGTGACATTTCTCCCAGTTGAGCACAAGGTTGGTTTCTTCACATCTTGCCAAAACCCTATCCAAGTTCACCAAACATTCTTCAAATGAATCTCCCACCACACTGAAGTCATCCATGAATACCTCTAAGATATCCTCCACCATGTCGGTGAAGATTGCCATCATGCATCTTTGAAAGGTCGTTGGGGCATTACATAATCCGAATGGCATTCTCGAGAACGCGAACGTGCCATAAGGACATGTAAAGGTTGTCTTCTCCTGATCCTCTGGGGCAATGAGAATTTGATTATACCCCGAGTAGCCATCTAGAAAACAATAAAAGGCCCGGCCCGCAAGACGATCAAGCATTTGGTCCAAGAATGGTAGTGGGAAATTATCCTTTCTTGTCACCTTGTTCAGCTTTCTATAGTCCATACACACTCTCCAACCCGTAACTGTCCGACTAGGAATCAACTCATTGTTGGCATTGGTCACTACCGTCATTCCACCCTTCTTTGGCACACATTGGACCGGAGAGGTCCATGAACTGTCCGAGATCGGGTAAACCACACCGGCGTCAAGCCACTTGATAACCTCCTTCTTTACCACTTCTTGCATCACCTCATTGAGTCTCCTTTGATGTTCAAGAGATGGCCGTGCATCCTCCTCCAAAATGATCTTATGCATGCAAAATGCGGGGCTTATTCCCCTGATGTCCGCCAAAGTCCATCCTATTGCCCTTTTTCGCTTTTGGAGCACCTCCACAGTGGCCTCAACCTGCAAGTTAGTAAGGCAAGAAGAAGGAATAACTGGAAGAGTAGAATTAGAGCCCAAGAATTCATACCTGAGGTGTGGAGGAAGTGGTTTCAACTCCAACACCGGTGGCTCCTCAATTGATGGCTTGGTTGGCGGAGTTTTGCGATTTTCAAGATCCAAAGATAGTTTCCTAGGCTCATATGAATATGAACCCATTCCATGCAATGCATTCACGCACTCCACTCTACCGGCATCATCATTGTCATTCATGTTAAGAAGCACGGCTTCAAGAGGATCTTCAACATTGATCAAGGCACTTGTGTCATCCATTATCACCGCCGTGACAATGTCCACAAATGAACACACCTCCGTACTATTGGGTTGCCTCATTGATTTGCACACATGAAATACCACCTTCTCATCTCCCACGCGGAATGTTAACTCCCCTGCTTCCACATCAACCAATGCCTTCCCTGTAGCTAGGAAAGGTCTTCCAAGAATGATAGGCACTTCAAAATCCACTTCGCAATCCAATATGACAAAGTCGGCCGGCAATATGAATTTGTCCACCCGGACAAGCACATCATCGATTATACCTAGAGGCCTCTTCATCGACCGGTCCGCCATTTGAAGTCTTCTGGAGGTTGGCCTAGGTTGCCCAATTCCCAAAGTCTTGAAAACTGAGTACGACATCAGATTAATGCTAGCCCCCAAGTCACATAGGGCCTTAGCAAAGTCCGCACTTCCGATAGTACAAGGAATAGTGAAAGCTCCAGGGTCCTCAAGTTTCGGGGCCATAGAATGCACAATCGCACTAACTTGGTGACTAAATCCTTCATAAATTTTGCATACCCAGGCATTTGTTCAAGTGCCTCCACTAAAGGGACATTGATTGTAAGGGTCTTCATCATGTCTATGAATTTCTTGAACTGATTATCGCTCTTTTGCTTTGCTAACCGCTGAGTATATGGCGGAGGTGGTCTAGGCAAGGGTGCCTTTACCTTGGGCACCGCCGGCTCGGGTATATCAATGATGTGTTCCCTAGACGGGTTCACGGTTTCTTGAGTCTCTACCCCGGCCTCATCATCAATATCAATCCGCACATCATTTGTCACTGTTGGTTCAACCATATTGTCAACATTCAAAGGTGCTTCATCATCATGTAACTCAACTTCATCATTCACAACTTGATTCTCAACCGAGGCATGCACATCACCGCCTCTTCCACTCCTAGTTGTTACCGTCATCACATGATTGTTACCCCCCTTCGGGTTCACTACCGTATCACTTGGTATAGCACCTTTTGGGCGGGTATTTAGAGCTTGAGAGATTTGTCCTATTTGCACCTCTAGGTTCTGGATAGATGTGTTATGCGAAGCCAATTGTGCATCTGAATCTTGGTTCTTTTTCATCATCTGCTCGAACATCATTTCTATCCGTCCCATATCACTTCCAGAAGAACTAGGCTCTTGTGACTGAAAGGGGGGTGGATTGTTTGGTTGTTGGAACATAGGGGGCCTTTGAAAGCCTTGCCCCCTACCACCATTATTCCACCCTCCTTGATTGCCATTGTTGTTGTTCCAATTGTTGTTGTTCCTATTCCAATTGCCTTGGTTATTGCCTTGATTACCCCAATTGTTGTTTTGATTGCCATTGTTCCAATTGTTGCCACCCTGTTGTTGATTGTTGTTGTTCCAATTGCCGCCTCCTTGTTGATTGCCCCAATTGCCTTGAGGGCGCCATTGTTGATTTCCTTGATTTCCACTATTTCCTTGGTAGTTATTGACATATTGGCACTCCTCACTTTGATCATCAAAACACTCATTCGAATATCCACCACTATCGTTGTTGTTGTCAAATTGGTCACCGCTACCTTGAGGTTGTTGTTGCCCTCTTTGCCTCCTTTTTAGCATAGAAACATTCTCCATTGCATTGACTTGGCGCGGGTTTTGTACTTGTTGCAATTGCGCCTTCGCCAACTGATTCATTGTTGTTGTAAGTTCAGCAATAGCTTGGACGTGATCACTCAACTCCTTATGCAAATGGATGACCGTGGGGTCACCTTGGGGTACATTCGCTCGGCTTTGCCATGCCGAAGAGGTGTCCGCCATTTCATCAAGTACATCACATGCCCCTTGGTAAGAAAGTTTCATAAAGTTCCCACCGGCCAATTGGTTCACAATGCATTGATTTGTGGTGTTGATGCCCCTATAGAAAGTCTGTTGGATCATCGCCTCAGTCATGTCGTTGTTAGGGCATTCCTTCACCATTGTTCTATATCGCTCCCAGATCTCATGCAATGGCTCCGTTGGCATTTGCTTAAAGGCTAGAATCTCGTCCCGAAGAGCCGCCATATGACTTGGAGAAAAGAACTTGGCAGTAAATTTGTCTGCCAATTCATCCCATGTGGTGATAGAATGATTTAGTAACCTTTCTAACCAGTCCAACGCTTTGCCCCGAAGAGAAAACGGGAAAAGCCTCAATCTCAATGCATCCTCTGACACGTTTGTTTGTTTTCTGCCCCAGCAAGTATCTACGAACCCCTTCAAGTGCTTGTATGCATTTTGGTCGGAGGGGCCCGTAAAATATCCCCTTTGCTCGAGCAAGGTCAACATGACATATGTGATTTGAAAGTTCCCCGCCCGGATTCGGGGAGGAATGATGGCACTCGCGTACCCTTGATTAGGAAGAACTCTTGGGACCGCTCTTGGCGTGGCGGAGGAGGGTCTAGAATAGGATTGTTGTCATGTATATTAGCATTGGCATTTCTACCTCGCCGTTGTACTTGAGGTACCGGAAGCTCATCTTGCTCAACATCTTCAACCTCCTCCCCCGCCAAGGCATTGCCAAGAGGGTCATTTCCGTTTAGAAGCCATGTGTACCTGATGGATCAACACAAATAAAGTTAGTAAAAAGAAGGAAAGAGAAGCAAAACACAAAACTAGCTAGACAAATAGTCAACACCGTAAGCTCCCCGGCAACGGCGCCAAAATGTGAATCGCGCAGCGGACTCAACCTTAGGAAGAGTGGGCGCTAATACTTTTACCCAATAGTGGTATCGGGGTCAATTCCACAGGGAGCTAGAAAGGGAGTTGGATATTTGCTTAGCCTAGAAATGCGTGTTTGCTTCTAATTGATCTTCTATCATTTTGGATTTTTATGATTATCAACTACAATTTAACAACTACTAATTATAACTAAATTTTGCTAAGATATTAATTCTAGGTTGTATGCAAGATAGAGAAAGGCACTAGGGTCGTGGCATTTACCTAGGTGGTCAACTAACGGGTAGAGATTCCTAATACAAGAATGATGATTATGGGGCTTATGCTATAACCGTTGCACGATTGCACTCACTCTCACACCTCTCGGTAGAAAGAGTGATTTTGCCCAATTGACTCTCTCGAGACCAATTGGGTAGGCTAACAAGCCCAAGCAACTTAGGGTTCAAGTTGGGTAATTACTCTCTCGAGGTTTTACCCGTTAATTGGGACTACCATTCTCATGGGTCCATCCCAATTCCTTGTTGGGTTAATTTTGGAGTCATAGACACTATTTCTCAAGAAGAGTCAAGACCCACTACGCTAGACTTAGTGTTTGCAACCACCAAATCCTAGTTAAAACATAAAATTAACCCAAATATCAAACACCCAACATCATTCAAGCATTAAACAATCACACCCATTAATTACCCACACTAGGGTTGAGCCACAACCCTAGCTAATTGGTTTAGCTAGCCATAATAGCAACAGAAATTGAAGAAGTAGTAGATAAAATCAACATATTAATTAAATAGAATGTTAATCTACAAGAATCCACGATAAAACAAGATGAAAATGCCCAAAATAGGCTAAAACTTGAGTCTCACGAGTGCTGCTGCTATCTGATATCTAAAACTTGACCTAGAAATAATAAAATATTCTATTTATACTAGGCTAGAAAAACTGGACAAAAATACCCCTGCGAGGCTGGCACGGACCGCGCAGAAATGCAGCGCTGCCGCATAGGGGTCTTGGCCTTCGATCATTCACTTCTGAAGCTGGGGACGCGGACCGCACAAAGAGGTAGCGCGGCCACGCAGGCTAATGGGCGCGGACCGCACAACAATGAAGCGCGACCGCGTGGACACCAACGTTGACCGCGTAGAAAGGAGCGCTGACCGCGCATGGAAACCCCTGAAATGGATGCTCTCTGAATCTCCTAGCGCGGCCGCGCAGCAAATCAGTGCAGTCCGCGCTAGGTCCTCATGTCCCTACTTCAATGATTTTTGACACTTGAGCAGGTTCCACTCCTTTTCGAGCCAATTTTTGACTTTTGTCATCTTGTCGCTCAAACCTGCAATCAAGCGCACTTTGTAAGCATTCTGGGTCTATTTTATGACAATTCATACATAAATCATAGGCAAGTATGGGCATAAAACGTGTTAAAATCACAGTTATCAACCGCAACAGTGATATATGAGTTGGATCGGGTTGCACGCCGCAACAGTATTCTATGATTTGGATCGGGTTGCATGCCGCAACAGTGTTATATGATTTGGATCGGATTGCGCGCCGCAACAATTAAGAATAAAAGTGGACATTGATTCGTTACTATTTCTTTATTCTAGCTGATGTGAAATTTAAGATGTTCTTTAGGCTTTTCTCCTGAGATTCTGTTGGTACTTGATATTCCCCACAGCATGTTCCCCTTCCCATCTTTAACTGCTAGTTCCTGTTATTATTACTCGCCGTATATGCTTTAACTACAGATGTTTATTTGGTAGTCCTGTCCTAGCCTCGTCACTACTTCGCTGAGGTTATGCTCGATACTTACCAGCACATGGGGTCGGTTGTGCTGATACTACACTCTGCATTGTGTGCAGATATCGGTACCGGAGCTTTTGGACCATAGCGAGGTTGCTGCCTTCAGTCCAGCGGAGACCCGAGGTAGTCCTGCAGACGTCCGCAGGCCTTGGCGTCCCCTTCTATCTTTATATGCTGTTTCCATTTACTTCAGAGACAGACTTGTATCTTTCTTTTTAGACCACTGTTTGTAGTATTCATAGATGGTCCGTGATATTGTGACACCAGTTCTGGATAGAGATGTATTTTGTATTTTTCGTACTAGTATTTGGCTAAGTTAATAGATTACGTCTTCCGCATTTCTTTTATTATTATTATTGTTCCGTTGTTGATCGTGTGTTGATTTAAAATTGTTAAAAGGTTAAGAAAAAGGTAAGATCTATAATACTCGGCTTGCCTAGCTTTCACGAGTAGGCGCTATCACGACTCCCAAGGGTGGGATGTCCGGGTCGTGACAGTCACATGCAGTCTAAATTTCCGTCTGACAATGAATTGCGAAGAAGGGAAATATGCCATGGTCATAATTCCAACACTTCGGAAGACCCTACCAATACCGGATTAGGAGCAGACAGCCATGCAAGCTGTCAATCCACAGATCCCACTTCCAATTAATCCGGATACTACATCTCCTTGTAACATGAATTTCATAATCTGGAATTGTAGAGGTTCCCACAATCCTGAATTTAGGCGTCACTTCCAGTTCTTGTTAGACAATCATAGGCCAGCTCTAGCCATACTCATAGAAACCCACATGCTCGATCATACCATACTTCGCGATGATTTTCACTTCACTCATATGTCGCAGGTATCTACTAATGGTCTCATAGGAGTTTTAGTGGTATTGTGGCAGGATGCTCTCATTAATGTGGAAGAATTAAGAATGTCAGAAGAGGAAGTGCACTGCCTCATTCAGGTATGTCCCTCTAAACCTGAATGGTATTTATCTGCAATTTATGCTAGTAACAATTATCAAGGTAGGAATGTTTTTTGGGAAATTTTAATGCATTTCCATAATACAACTGTTCAAGGCCCATGGTTATTAGGGGGAGATTTCAACAAAATTCTGAGATCACAAGAAAAATTTGGAGGAAGACCCATAAATACTAATAGGGCTGATAATTTTGCTAACTGTATTAACTATTGTAATTTGATGGACATAGGATTCCGGGTAGTCATTATACAAGGACTAATAAACGCCGTCATGGCCATACAATTTTAGAACGGTTAGATCGTATTCTAGCCAATTATGATTGGTTAAATCTTCACCCCGAGGCAACAGTGCAACACTTGCCTAGAACATATTCAGATCATTGCCCTCTTCTACTAACTTTGGAATCTAGGAGACCTTTTACTAAAAATATATTTCGTTTTGAGACGATATGGACATCCCACCCTGAGTTTCCACACTTAGTTCATCAGGTCTAGGCATATAGTTCGGATCTAATAAATACCACTAATTTATTCAAAGAGGTAGTACTACACTGGAAAAACATACTTTTGGCAATATCTTCAATCATAAGCGTAAACTATTGACTAGACTATTAGGAATCCAATCCTCAATACATTACCCTAATAGTACTTTCCTTCAGAACCTAGAGTCCCAATTAACTCTAGAGTATGATATCATCCTCCGCTTAGAGGAAGACCTTTGGAAACTAAAATCTCGAACAGCTTGGCTGAATGATGCGGACGCCAACACTAAATTTTTCATATGTTCACCATTCAACGCCGAAGGAAAAATAGGATAACTGCCTCAAAAGACACAGTAGGAAACTGGTGCTTTAACCCAGTTGAGATCCACCAACAAATTTTGGAATATTACAAGAATTTATTCGCAACGGAACATGCTCAATCTGCTAAACGGGTTGAACAGGCTCATTCTACCATGTTCAACCATGATGATTTCTGCTCACTGGAAGCACCTCTTAACGACTTAGAAATCACTCGTGCTCTTCATGGTTTTCAACCTTATAAAGCTCCTGGCCCAGATGGCCTACACTCCACTACCAAAAATACTGGCAAGAGGTTGGTCCTAAGGTCACGAAGTTCTGCCACCAAATTTTCTCGGATAAGGTGATCCCCCCTGTCCTTAATCTACATATCTATGCCTAATTTCCAAAGTCAAGAACGCGCATACCATCCAGCAATTTAGGCCTATTAGCTTGTGTAATACCGTCTATAAACTCATCACAAAAATTATTGTTAATAGGCTAAACCCTATCCTTTCAAAAATAATTGGCCCTACTCAATCTAGTTTCCAACAAGGAAAAAGGGCTTCATATGACGCCATTATTGTTCAAGAATTTCTTTCCCATTTTAAAAAAATGAGAGGCAAAATGAAAGGCAAAACCAACACCATGCTCTTAAAATTAGACCTTGAAAAAGCTTTAGATCGTTTGGAATGGTCTTTCATCAAGAAAACTCTTCACTAATTCAAGCTCCCTCCTTCAATAATTCAATTAATCATGTCCTGTATTACTACTACATCGACTTCCATACTCATTAATGGCACCCGTACGTCGTACTTTTATCCATAATGAGGCATTCGACAAGGCGATCCATTATCACCATACATCTTTATAATGTGTATGGAAATGTTCTCGCATCTTATTAACACTTAAGTAGATCATCTCCAATGGCAAACTATCCGCATCTCAAAACTTGGTCCAGATCTTTCTCATTTATTCTTTGCATATGCCATCATTTTGCTTTCTAAAATCACCACAAAAAGTTGTCATGCAATTATAGATGTTATTAACCTGTTTAATCATCACTCAGGCCAAAAGATAAATTTCAATAAATCAAAGATATTTTTTTCAAAGAATTGCTCTGACACTAATAAAACTTTTGTGCTACAATCTTTCTCAATCAAGGAACGGAACTCTTTCGGAAAATATTTGGGATTTCCCATATTTCAATCACGCCCCAAACTGAGTGGCTTCCAATTCCTGCTAAACAACTTTAAAAATCGGTTAGCAGGTTGGAAAACCAAATTTTTAAACATGGCGGGACGCACTACTCTCATTAAATCTACACTCAACACTCTACCCAACCATGTCATGCAATATGTCGCGCCCCCTTTTTCTCGCGAAATCGGGTTTCGACATTTTTGGGACAACTCCTTTCCTTTTGGGATTGGGATTGGGATTTGAAGAGTCGTCACCTAACGAATTAAGGTGCGTTAGGGCGCCTAGAAAAATTAACTCATATAACTAGTTACGTCACCAGAGATCGCGTAAGGGCTCGAAATTACCTTGAGGGGAAAGTGTTAGGTACCACTCGAGGTCCACAACGGTGGGTCCCGGCCAAACTCAATTAAGCGAATTAGTCTTATGGGAAGATAAACAATTTAGACAAATAGGTAATTACTTTAAAACAAGAATTAAAGGGGTCCTACGTTTTTTAGCCTATAGGATCATTTCCATGCAATACTTGGTAACCTTCCCCAAATTGGGGTGTTACGCATAACATTAGCGCATAGGTCATCATTTCCTTTACTACCCAATTACTATCTTTCAGTTATTACCTAAGCGTTCTAGTAGCTTCTAATGCGTAACTTAGGCGTGCACTACCCGTCCCTTACCTATGGTCATGGAGGTATTTAGGACTTCTATTTTTGGGATGGATCTAGACTCACCTACGTTGCTTAAAATGAGAAAGCTAAGCGACAAACAAAAGTTCAAATAGGACTGTCACATAAGGAGCAAGTAAAGGGGATCATGTTAACCTCCACAAATAGCCAACCAATGCACGCAATTTAAACAAACAAATTTTATAGTTTAGGATCTTGTAGGCAGGATATCTAGATGAGCATGAATGGAATATATAATAGCTTTATTAAAGCGAGCAGCGATTCCTATCAGTTTGCCTACTGGTTTGTTAACACTCTGTATCTGGGCACGTTTTTAAGCAGCAAGAAATCATAATTTTAATCCCAGACTTCTTTGATTACCCTATCAGTTTGCCTAAGTGATAACCGGACAGAAACCTATAGACCTGGTGTCTAAACTGATTTTTATATATGTTTCCTATAGGCATGATATCTAAGTGCAGAACTGATTTTGTATTCATTTCCTATAGGCATGATATCAAAGTGGGCAGAGTTGTTAACGGAATGTCATACAAATTTAGTAATTTGCACAGGGAAGATCCTATATACATGATCTCTAATGCATATTGAGATTTGAAAATATGCGTGAAGCATGGATTCTTGATGCGGAATTGATAAAACAACCTATGAACAGGATTTCTAGGATGCCAAGTATGAACTCCAGATTTCAAACGGTGAGACAAGATCCTACAGGCATGATTTCTAATGGTATGCACATAAAGAATCATCACAAAATGTACAGACATGGTTTCTACCCGAACCTGACAAAGATATATAGAAATTCCTCCCCAGCTTCTACAAATAACCCCATATCTATTTTTTTACAAGGATTATTACAGACCAATATGAATGAATTACACAAAGCTATTTATTACACTATAGGGAGCCTTAGCAGGCCCAACATCAACCTGGAAACCAGGTCTTCAAGCAAGCAAGTCTGATGTACACAGGTAGTCCATCCATAATACACAAATGGGCTTCTGATGTGTCAAAGTTCCCAAGGGCCTCAAGTACCTTGGGTAATGCTCACACCAGAACCTTCCAAAGGAAACAGTTTTGTAACAGGTTGGAAGACTAGCCCCAATGTGTCAGAGTTCAGAGGAGTCTCATGGACCCTAGGCAGTGCTCACACTGGAGGTGGTAGGACCCTAGATAACTAAGAGAAGAAGTTTTGAAAATAGTATATATAAGGGGTAGGGGATATTTTTAGAAAAAAAACATTTTTTTCAGGAGCAAACAGAAACAAATTTTCACCTAGGCAAGCAGAATCCAGACAGATTGGTATAAATACTGTGTCAATTAAAGCAATCACAAAGAGCAGGGGCACTTGAATTACAAACAGGACTGACCACACATATTTGCATTACCTAAACATGTTATTAATAGAGGCATACAAATGAATCAAACAAGGTTTCACATGACTGAAGTTGACTTGGTTTATTAATTATTACTAGGTGGAATTGTATAGACATGTATTAAGCAGAGAAACATGCTGAAATTACTATGAACAGAGTAAGATAACAAGAACAGAACATGAACTATATGTCCAGCAGAAGCATGATAGAATTTGAAGCACTTAACCACACAGACATATAGAACAAGGAGACAACAAGGGCTAAAGCATACTAGTGGATAGTAAACTAGAAACATATTGTAAACAGAACATGTCGAGGTTCAAAATAAGCTAGTCATACAAGTCATATGGAATAAGAATTACAACATAGTAGTTGAGAAAGAGATGATCAGGAAACAGATATTAAAACAGAAGCATGTTGATGTCTATAGTAAACTGACCACATAGCATATAGAATAGAACAAGATAACAAGAATTAGGGCATACCAGTTAGGGAGAAAGTAAAACAGGAAGGTGAAGGCAACTGGAATCCAAGAGTCTAGCCTTGGCTTTCAGCCAACTAGACAATGCAGCAAATCAGAGTGACAGAAAGAACTCAAGTTGTGTGAGTGTAAGTGTGTAAGTGTAGGTGTGAGCTTGTGTGTCTCAACGTGTATTTGTAAGCGTAGGTGTATCCTTTAAAATCAGAATGGAGAAAGGATTATATAGCATACAGTAGAGTAAACAAGTAAGGTAGGAAAATCAAGGGCACACAAATAAGGTATGCAAATCAATTAACCAGTTAATTAGGGCTAAACATCAATCAATTAAGAGGACAGAATCCTGAAAATGTCACTTACATTAAGGAGAATCTCATACGAAATCAATTAGCGGACATAATTGGGGTTTAATAAGGTAAATAATAAGTCGAGAAATCACTCAAAGGTCGGTCATAACAATTAATATCCAGAAATTAGGCCAGTAGCATAATTAAGGAAGGTAGTACCAATTACGAGTCACATATAAGGAAAGAATAAATAAAAATCTTTTGAAGAGATATCAGTTTTGAAAAGGAGTACAATTTCAAACCCTAATTAAGAAAGTAAACCAATTAATCAGTTTATTTGACAGAGCCAAAATAGACGGGCAAACAATATAGAAAGCAGTAGAATAATTAGAAACCCTAGGGCGTAAAGACATAGGGATGAAAATCAGTCGAAAAGTAAAGGAAGAAAACCGGAGTTAAACACTTAAACATTTTAGAACATTTTGCAGAAACATAAAAAAGATGAAACCCTAGCTTTTAGGGAAAAACGAAAATCGGTTACCAATAATAAGAAAAACAGCAGAATCTTAAAGAAAAGTAACAAAACAAACTCAAACCGATTCAGATCTAAGGAGATCTGAATGATATAGCCAAAAGAAGTTAGGTTATGTAAAAAAAAAATAAACAGAGGTGAGAAAATCTGGTTTGAACCAAAGATTTGAAGTCATAAACACGAAGATAGCAGTACTCACAAACATAGGAATGAACACAGACATTTTCATTGAGAAAAAGAGGGATTTGAACCAAGTCTGTGTCGAATCTCTTTGAGATTCCATCAAATAACATGGAAGTCGAACAACCAGTAGAGATAGGACGCCGGATAAGGCCTAGAATCGAAGAAGAAACCCATGGATCGAAGGGATTCTGGTGACGGAGGGCTAGGGTTAGGAGGAGGGTGAGAGAGAAGAGAGGAGGAGAGGATTCAGGGGCGGCAGGATTTGGAAAATGAGGTAGGGTTTGGGGGCTTTGGTATATTAAAAAAGGAAATGGATCCTAGACCGTTGATCTTCTGAGATCAACGGCTAGGATTCCACCCGGGTTGGGGCGGGTTATAGGAAGTTGGGTTATGGGTTATGATATATTGGGCTGGGGTAGTAATTTGAGCCAGATCCGAAAAGAAATTAAATTAAAAGAGGCTATTTATTAAATACCCAATTAATTTGAAAAAATTATTTATAAAAATAGCTAATAAATGATAAAAAATGATATTTATGCATAAAAATGATCCAAAATAATTACTCCCTCTGTTCCAATTTATGTGAACCTGTTTGACTGGGCACGAAGTTTAAGAGAAAATGAAGACTTTTGGAATTTGTGGTCCTAAATAAGTCAAAAAAGGGCCCAGAGTATTTGTGTGGTTATAAAAGCTTCTCATTAAGGGTAGAATTGTAAGTTTAAGATAAATTGTTACCTAATTTAGAAAGGGTTCATTCTTTTTGGAACGGACTAAAAAGGGAATAGGTTCACATAAATTGGAAGAGAGGGAGTACTTAATATTATAAAAATATAAAATGTCATTTTGTTGTAGAAATAAAGTAATTATGCACATATGGACTATTATTGCAAAGTTATTGCAATTATAGCCTACAGATGTAAATAGGGTTATGCATAAGATAATTATAAATATAAACGATAAAATTAAGCAATAAAATTATCATAAAACCATCTATGATGCAATTAGTAATTATTTATATAATAAAAATACCAGGGATAAATTAATTAAAAATCCTCTAAAATGCAGAAATTATGGAAAAATATTAATTGATGCTCATGCAATGTTTGAAAGTATGTATGCATATAAAAATATATGAGGGAAAAATTGGGTACCAACACAATACATACACATTCCAACCACTATAATAAACAAAATGGAGCGCTACCAAAGAAACTTTCTATGGGGCACCACTATTACTCGAAAAAAATTACATCTTATTAAATGGAAGCAAATCACTACCACCAAAAAGAAAGGTGGATTGAATATCCAAAATCTTAGAACGAAGAATAACGCTTTGTTAGCAAGCTTGGCTTGGCGGATTTTTCAAAATCCTCAATCTCTCCGGGCTCAAACACTCTTAAATAATTATCTTCCGCTCACAAAGGCCACTAATCAATCTTTAACATGGCGCAATATTCTAAAAGGTTGGAACCACTGTCAACTGGGTCCCCAGTGACGAATTGGCACAGGGCAACATATTAGATTATGGACTGACCCATGGATCAAATCAGGGACAACTTTGCGATCTCTCCTTATAGGACCACTACCTCAATCTCATCAAGCTTATAAAATATCTCACGTCTTAACACCCCAGGGATAGAATTGGTCCAACTTCCCCTTTGACATCCCTTGGGATATTGAAAAGGATTGTACTAAACTATACCGCTCTGTCTATATACAAAAACAAGACAACCTCTATTGGGCACTCACAAATAACAGACGGTTTACTATCAATACTATGTATAAAACTCAGCTGATAAGGATACACAACTTCCTAACGAGCCAAATCCTTTCAAATGGATTTGGATCTTGCCAATCCAGCCCAAAATAAAAAAAATTCTTAGGCTATTACAGCTCAATAAACTACCAACAAGACAATACCTCAATTATATTGGCATTTCACCAGTTGCAACTTGCCCTTTCTGTCAAAATGCACCGGAAATGGCAACTCATATCTTCCTAACATGCACTAATGCTAAACAATATTGGCTTAATATAGGAATCTCTAGTTTCGTTCATCACTTCTCGACATTGAACTCCCCTAATCTATGGCTTCATAACCACATTCAGTTTAAGGGGCTTCAACTTCCTCATAAACTGAACACTCACACTTTTATACCATTGAGTCTTTGGCATATATGGATCACTCGCAATCGAAATATTTTTTTATCAAAAATCTTTAAAACCTTGTCCTAGGGTTGTTTTACAACAATCAAATGCATTTTCATATATGGCTGCATCTCAGGCCATACCACCAAAGAGGGTTCGACTCAATCTTAAATGGATACCCCCAAATCCTAACTATTATAAACTAAATACTGATGGGTCTACTTCTACTAACAATGATACAAATGGCATAGGAGGGGTAAATAGGAATCACTTAGGCGATTGATAGTGGGCTATGCTGGCCCAGTCCCATATGTTCATTGTCTAACAGCAGAGCTGTAGGCACTCATAAGAGGGCTAAATCTAGCCATCCAAATGCAACTAACACCACTGGAAGTGGAAATTGATGCGCAGGAGGTAACCACCCTTTTGGCTACAGATAACTCTAAATATGCTAATCTTTTTTCTGATTGGAGGTACCTACTCACGATGCTCCGTGAGCCAGTAGTTCGACATGCGTACAGGGAACCAAATGGAGTAGCAGACCAACTTGCGAAGTTAGGATGTAGGTTGCAAGATGTTGATACGGTGCAAGTTTTTGTTGAACCACCTTTTTTTGTCTCAAGCTAGTTGCAGGCAGATAAACTGGGAATCACAAGGCCACGTTTTATACCGATCACAGACACCGGACAAGCAT
This sequence comes from Nicotiana attenuata, assembly GCF_001879085.1. NCBI lineage: Eukaryota > Viridiplantae > Streptophyta > Magnoliopsida > Solanales > Solanaceae > Nicotiana > Nicotiana attenuata. The sequence goes on from NW_017673342.1 coordinate 98,386, forward strand.
TCTATCACAATAGACAATCACGTTTTGTTAGTACCCAAGTAACTACAGCTGCTGTTGTAACACCTGTTTTGCCCATACCTGCATCAATAGCTGCTACTGCATCGAGGATCGCCCACATGCTAGCTTTAGGGACGAGACCTCGTGTATAACTGCTAATGTATCTAATATCACTATGTGTAATATGGTGCAAGAGCACCCACACCCTGTATGCAACTTTAATTGATGAAGTTATCTTTCTTACCAATAAAAAAAGTGCGAGGATGTCTCGAGTCGGTATAATGGCCGAACACGGCGTTTGTTTTATAGACTTAGTAAAGAAATAGAGTTACGCCCTTGCTATTAGTTATACCTTTTCGAATGATAGTAAACACTTGATTCTAATAAGTGGTGTAAGAGTTAAGATCATGGTTCTGAGTCCAGGATCAACATGCTATGTGTGACAAATGTTGGGAGTGTCAGGTGTTTGTCCAGATTTTCTTACCATATTGGTTTTCCTATCCCATGAAGGAAAGGACAACATATTTACCATAATTGGGTTTTTCTTTTCCTAGAGGGAAAATATAATTCTTCCATATTTGGCTAGTTCTTTTTCTTGTAGGAAAAGATTTGGGCTTCTATAAATTGAGGATTCCTCCTTCTCATTCAGTAGCATCCACAATATAGCCATAAAGGGTTTGAGAGTCGTGTTTAGGGGGAGAACTTTACGGGACAAGTGTTAGTATGTCACTTGTGTTTGCCTCTTCGTGAGGTTGTTCTCTCGATATTTTGTACTCTCTTTTATATAGTGGATTGCTCATCTCCGAGCGTGGATATAGGTCAGTTGATCGAACCACGTTAAATGTTTGTGTATCTTTTGGTATATTTCTCATTTATTATCTGATTTATTATCGTTCAAGGTTTGCTTTGCTAGCTTCCGTATGACACCTGATTTTTCCGGTCCTACCAGGGAGGGGGGAGTTATTGGGTAATGTCGCCGGCCTGTCGATGGAGAGGACCAGTAGTTGGGATTGATAGGTTGAAGTCGTGGTTGATTATGTCGCTTGCTTGATAGATTTGTTAAGAAATAAAGTTATTACATTTGGCATGTGTCAGGACGAGGGGCGGAGGGGGGGGGGTGTTATTGGATAATGCCAATAGCCCATGATTAGGACCAGGTGTCGGAAATGCCTGGTTAATGTATTTTAAGAAATAAAGTTACACCCTACTAGCTGTTAGGTGTTGTCTTAATTTTCTTAACATATTTGGTTTTTCTATCTATTGAAGGAAAGCGCAATATGTTTACCATAATTGGGTTTTTCTTCTTTTAGAAGCAAATTATAAATCTCTCATATTTGGCTAGTCCCTTTCTTGTAAGAAAAGGTTTGGACTTCTATAAATTGAGGATCCCTCCTTCTCATTCAGTAGCATCCGCAATGTAGCCATATGGGGTTTGAGAGTCGTGTTTAGGGGGAGAACTTTACGGGACAAGTGTTAATGTGTCACTTGTGTTTGCCTCTTCGTGAGGTTGTTCTCTTGATACTTTGTACTCTCTTTTTATATAGTGGATTGCTCATCTCCGCTGTCGACGTCGATCAGTTGACCGAACCACGTTAAATGTTTGTGTCTCCTTTGGTATATTTCTCTTTTTGTTGTCTGATTTATTGTCATTGAAGGTTGGCTTTACTAACTTCCGCATGACACTTAATTTTTTCGGCCCTAACACTAGCATGACACTTGTTTAATAGATCGTAGTAATGATCGAACATGATGCTTGTTTTATGGGTTCCGTTAAGAAAATAAAGTATACCCTACTAGCGTCTATAACTTTGGAAATGATGGTAAATGCTTGATCCTAAACTTGTCACTGTTGAACCTAAATGATGGCTATAACATACTTAATTTTCCAACCATAATTCAATATCCTATCTCCATATGTTGTACTAATACGCTATAAAAATTGAGTTTATCATGTGGGAAAAGAACAAAGATAATTTCTTTAAATTGTGTTTGTATAATAGATGTATCCCTAAAGAAATCACCGACCGAACTTCTTCCTTTATTGTGAAAATTAATATAACTCCAAAGAAGTCCAAATCAAATAAAATTCTTATCCTAATTCTTAATTAATGAACTTGAAATTTGTTTAGCTCTACTTTTTCTTATATTTAATTTAATTGGATTAGTATTATTTGTTAGGTGAGTCTCTAATCCATCAGTAACCCTATATAAAATGTTATTGCTGCCAATGCCCCAAATTTATCGTCCTCTTTTTGTCTAAATCTATAATTCTTTGACTCGTGCACTTTGCTCAACCACTTGTAGCCAAAAAATAAAATAAAATAAAATAAAATACTTTTTGAAAAGTTAAACTAAGTGAACCTTTTAGAAAATCCTAACTTATAGGATCTCCATTATCTTTGCTTCTGAATAACTAATGCAATCTCAAAACATAAATTGCTATATTTTAATTTAACTTTTAAGATGATAAGTGAAAAATACCTTATAAAAATATTAAATTTTCACGCAATGTCTGATATTTGTATCGGGCTCTCGATTAATTCATGTTTGCATCATGCAAGACTCATTAAAAGAAAACTGCTTCTTGCCTGAGTTTTTCTCATAATAGGGACTCGAATTCGATACCTTTGATTAATGATGAAGAAATGTATCCATCTGATCACTATCATGAGGATAAAATACCAAATAAAGTGAAATGAGAAAGTAATCTAAGAGCCGTTTGGACAAAAGAATTTTTTCACTTTTTTCGGAACTTTTATTTTTTTTTTCGAAATCGGTGTTTGGCCATAAAATTTTCAATTTTCACTTGAAGATGAATTTTAATTTTTTGCGAAAATTTAAAAAACTCCAAAAAGCTATTTTTCAAAACTTTCACTCAGATCACTCATAAAATTCTAAAACAACCCAAAATTATATTCATGTCCAAACGCAACTCTAATTTTAAATACTATTTTTACTTAAAAAAAAAGTTCACATTTCTTTTGAATTTTACAATTCTTATGTCCGAACACCCACTAAGTAGTGGAAAGTGGAAATACGGAAACGATTCTTTTCTATTTTTATGTTTTGTCATATCTTAGCTTAGGTTGAAGAAAAGACAACAAAAATGACAAACACTATAAAATATTCAACACATTTATTTTTCATTTCTTTCTTAAACAATGGTGGTGGGGTTGAAAGGATGGCCAGTTCAAAGTTTTACGAAAAATAAATTCCATTAATATTGTTCTCTTTTAGATTTAGGGGAATGAACCATGTGTCTCACAACATATTTGATTGCAACTTATGATAGAAATCCTTCATTCATATAGGAGAATTTGAACTTCCCATATATAGAAACAAAACTGAAAGAGATGGACTAGAAACGATTCATGTCAATGACAGGGTTTTGGTTGGTGTGTCACTAGATTATGGCTGTCCAACGAGACGAGATGGAACACGACAGGACAAGACGGGACGATTTTAGCGGGATGGGATGGAAACTTTAACGAATAAAAGGGACCGAACCTTGCCCGGTCCAAGATAAACGGAACGATCCGTTAGGCTCGTCCCATCCCATCCCACTAACTACCGGGACGGGACGGGACAGGACGCGAGCCCTTAGTGACTAGATCGGTGGGGAGCTCATAGGTAGAAACAGTGACCCGCCGAATTTACATGAGAAATCATCAGTATGAACATAATTTTGAATTACGTATAAAAATAAAAATGAACTACTTATTTTTGGAACAAAGGTATGTGAAGAATGATTTTGATCCCTTTCTTTCTATGATTAGATCTTTGCTTTCATCGCAACTTCATTTAGTCTATTCGTTCAGTCCATTTTTCCAAACAAACAATTGTCAACAGGATAGTAAATGAATGAAATTGGAATATGGAATATGAATAGAATTGGTGAAGTAGTGTTATTCTTGAGGTTCATTCTAAAAAAATGAGGTATGTAAGTTAGGGGTGGGTGTCGGCCGGTTTGGTTCGGTTTTCAAGAAGTTCGGTTCGATTTGTTCGGCTTTCGGCTTTCTATTTGGTGCACCAATAACCGAACCAAAATTAGTTCGGTTTCTTCGATTTTTGCTAATTCGGTTCGGTCAGTTTTCGGTTCAATTTGGTTGGTTTGGTCTTGTCGTATTGAGCTTTTAAATCAATCATTTTCTACTAAAAAATATGACCAGATTAGCCAAATCATTTTGTTGATGTAGGAAATATTATTTTATTTGACAAATATTACTTACAATATAAGTATCTCATAAACAGCAACATCGACGACGCGCAAGCAAACAAAGATGAAAGATGCATTGGCAAACAAAAAGGGATAATTTTTAGAATGTGGGACTTTATTTGGGTTCGGGCTTCAAATTTTATATGTAAATTTGTGGAAAAGTTGGGCTAGACAACTTAAGAGGAGCCTAGAGGCTAGGACCCATATTAGAAAACTTCGGTGTTTCGGTTTAACCGAAAATCGAAGTTGCAAAATCGAGCGAACACCGAAATTATAAAAAACATAAACCGAACCGTTCGAATAAGTCGAAAAATCGAATCCGGATGAAACGAAATTTACGATTCGGCACGTGTTTTCGATTTGATCGGTATTATGCCCACCCCTAATGTAAGCGATCTACTACTATGAAGTTATGAGAGACGCAAATAAAATTGCAAGTTTATATTAGGCATATTATGCGAACGAATATTAAATTCCCTGCTATTTCCTAGTAGCTCAACAATATAACCAATCAATCGATTATAACCGATTAGTATAAATCCAACTCTAACCTAAAAAAAATTTAGAATTTAAAGAATTTTTTAATTTAGAATAAAAGACTTTGCTTTACCATCAAGATTAATAGGTAACATATTCCCTGTTCTTATAGGTAGTCTAATGCACAAGGTATCCCGCATTCATATAGAATCCGAAAAAGGATCGCATCTCAAAGCCGTGTGATATCGACAGGTTACTCTAACACAATTATCGGTGGCTGCTAAAAATGATTTTACCGTTGTTTAAAAGCTCTTATTATTTTTAATTTATTATTTTTTGTTTTTGGGAGGCGGTGGTGGTGGGGTTGAAAGAATAGCTTGGGTCGTATTATTATACTAGAAATTAACTAACTTCATTAGACAGTTAAACACCTTAATTTATTGTTCTTTGTGCTATGTACCATGTGTCTCACAACATCTTAAATTGCAACTCATGACATGTTTTCTTTTTTCATAGGCTTCTTTGAATTCAATTTAAAAATAGTTTATATATCTATTTGTAATAGGGAAATGCGCGAATCTTTTCCGTATTATTTGAAATTATTCAATTTTGCACTTGCTATACTCAGGGCGGCCCTTTTATAAAGCAAGTAAAGCAATTGCTTTAGGCCCCATATTTGTTACACTTAATAGGCTATGTATAAGTTTTACAAAAGGTTCTGTAAGGTGAAAGAGTTTGATTTCTTTCTTTAATAAATATAGAGAAGAAGGATTTGCAACTGCTATGATTTCTGCCAAAAAAATTGCACTTGAAATAAATACTGAATCCGAATTTTTTAAGAACGTGTGATATATAGAAGTAACAATTTGATGAGAATGTTGATAACAAAATATTTAAATTTTTTGAAGAGTTCTTTGGAGGTGATTACTTTTATACATAGTAGACAAGGCTATTTTTTTTTACTTCAAAAATAGATTTGAACAATTCGAAACATATGAAAATATTTTTGATTCTTTATTTAGCGGTAAAATTAAGATCACTAAATGATGGAAATTTGAAAAAATACTGTCGCTATCTTGAATGTTCCTTTAAGCATAATAATCAATTCGATATTGATGGTTTAGATTTATTTTTCGAATTAAATGTATGGAAAAAAATACTACAATTAGAAGATAATAATTTAATTGATACACTCACTCAAATAAAAAGAGTTGATTCTTTTCAAATGCCTTTATTGCTTATGGAATTATGTTAATAACTCTTGTTTCCGCCGCTTCAGCGGAAATAAATTTTCAAAACTAAAATTGATAAAATCTTACCTAAGATTAATAATGTCTCAAGAAAGGTTAAATGGATTAGCTATATTGTCAATTAAGAAAGACTTAACATCAAAGAATATTAGAGTTTCCAAATAACTTAACATCTGCCGCAACTTCTCTCTCTAGGATGAACTCCCAACCTTTTGCAAGCCAAAACACTATCCCCCCAAAACCACCCGATATAATCCATTACAACTCACCACAAGATGATTTGGAAAATCCAATATCCTTCAAGGACAAATTGTTGGAATCCAACCCAATGGATTTTACTCCTACAATTGAACAAGATGAAATGCTCTACACCACCAACTCAACGGATGAGAAGGAGATTGAGCATGATCCAAAAGGTAAAAGGAAGGTGTCATAAAAATCTCCCTTTCAACGGAAGATAGACAACGTATCTATGAACCGTGAAAATTCTCTATCATAATCAAATTAGTAGGAAAGCGTATGCTACATCATTATTTAAAAAGGAAAATTCAAGATCTATGGAATCCAACGGAAGACTTCTCTCTCATTGATCTTGAAGAAGACTATTATATTATCAAATTCAAGAAGAAGGAAAACATGGACAAGACTATCCACTTAGGTCCATGGTTTATAAATGGCCATTCCCTGTCCATCTCCAGATGGAAACCAAATTTTGTGGCTAAAAATAAAAAATTAACTACCTCTGTTGTATAGATTAGGCTTCCCCAATTGCCAACAAAGTTTTATGATGGTAAAATCCTAGAAAAAATTGGCAATGCAATAGGACGTCTACTAAAAATTGACACATGCACATCAACTACCCTAAGAGGTCGATATGCAAGGATTTGTGTTGAAATTCCTTTGGAAATCCCAGTTCAACCCTACCTTTCTGTTGGACAACATAAGCAATATATTCACTACAAAGGGGAAGACTTTCTTTGCAAGAATTGTGGTCGTTTTGGTCACACAATGAGGCAATGCAGTTATATCAAGAAAGAAAGCACTAATCCTCTCCATGCAGGACAAGCTCATCAACCTAAGGCTACAAATGGAGAGAATGAAGCGGAATGGATCACTGTTTCATTCAAATAAAAGAAAAATCAAGGCAGAAAATTTCCTCCCCAACCTACCATCAACCAGGTTAAAAGCAACCATGGTCCAGGTATTTCGGTTAAACTTTTCAATGCTAATACAGGTAAATACTTGGATACTCAACTGCTTCAATATAAAACTAAGGATCATCTTTCCCCTAATCAAACCTCAAAAGTTACTATCCAGCCTATCAATGCTAAGGAACAAAACAATCCTCTACACAAAAACCACTACATAGACAATAAGCAAATGGTTTTGCCAAAAACCACTATGACTAATACTAATTTTCTTAGTAAAATAAATTTACTCATTTAACTGATGACTTGGCATTAGAAGGCATTGACAATTGTATGAGTGAATCAGCCGTGGCACCAATTGATGCTAACCAATTAGATGCTATCAATGCCATGCAAAATGGCTCTATAATGGACACTTCTAACCCTCTTATTAATCCTACCCCTACTGCCCTAAACCCACCCCTTAAACAAAAATCTACCCAAAATATTGTATTATCCAAAGGATCTCAACAAGATCCTTCCTTAAGATATGACAAGATTACTTCCACTATACATGTTGACCAAATGGCAACAGATGTAGTAAAGGGTAGCCAACTGGACACACCCTTAGATAACCTAATAGAAGCTATTAAGTTTCCTATAAATCAAGACATAGAGCACCCAAAAGACACAAACTTGGAAGAAACAATCATTGGTTCTCCCACTAATCGGCTAGTCCTTTCTTCTACCCAAAATCCCATGCCTACTTCCAGTGCATTAAATACTTCACACCTCACCTAAAATGCCAAGAGTTCCTTCATCCCTAAGAAGAAGAAATCGCCTAATTCAAATCCTACGACAACACAGACCTCTCAACATGGAAAACATTCCCCCCCTTCATCCTCAAGAACAACCTCAGATAATTTATGCACAACCACCCCTACCCCAAGACTACTAACCCTCCGGTTGGATGGAGCTAGGCCTCATGGGCCAAATATCCTTCACATTCCCAATCAATGGCCAAGAGGCTATTGTGATCCTGCACAACACCCAATATCTAGCTCAACTCATTACGGAGGGAATGATATTGGCCATGAACAACTACCTCAATCAAGTATGGCTTAACAACATTATCTATCCGATGGCTCCATCAATGAACCCTCAAATGGCTCAAGTAATGAGGGAACAATGGAGCATGCCACCCTAGTTCAACCCCATAAATCCTCAAAATGCCCCGTTGGACCTTCCCTTCTTTCCAACAGAGATGTATACTCATCTCAATCCCATCTTTCTCCCTTGGGACATCAACTAGGGGAACCAAGAGATGCCACCCCCCTCCACCCACTCCAGTACCCCCACATCAACAACAAGTCGACCCAATACCAGGTCCAGTGGAGGCAGAAATATTGGAGGACGATGTCCCTCTAAACCTACACTTAGGGCCAACCCTAGAACTCTCAAGCCTAGACGGAATAAAAAAATTTCTCTTCATAGAGAGGCACGAGAAGAGGCATGTGCTCAGCTGCCCGTTAGCCCTATACAAGTGCTCGATGGATATCCGTCCTCCACATGACCCAACAGTGGGCAACAAGGCGGTGATTTTAGTTCCTTCGATGAGAAGAAATCCAGTACAAATGGAAGGGATAAGGGAGAATGGAGAGATGGTCAACCCTGCAACTAATTTTGCCATGAATCATCCTACAAATTTTATAATATGGAATATACGGGGCGGGGAGGAATAATGAAAATTTTAGGAGAAACTTTAGGGAGATGATTGATACACATAGGCCGTGCATGGTGACACTGTTGGAAACAAGGATGGGTAACCATGCAACCATGCTTAATGAGTTTGGGTTTACTGAGATGATTGAAGTTTCATCGGAGGGTCAGTCAGGAGGCATGGTAATGATGTGGAAGGATGATATAATCAGCGTTCAAAATGCAGTTCGTAGGAATCAAGAGATCCATGCAACCATTGAGGTAATTCCCATACGTAAACCTTGGCTTTTTACTTCTATATATGCTAGTACTTGTATTCACAATAGAAATATTATGTGGGATCACCTAGAAAATATTAGCAATTCTTATAAAGGACCTTGGTTAGTAGGTGGTGACTTTAATGATATTGTAGCCGCTAGTGAGAAATTTGGTGGCAAACCTATTAAGGATAGTAGAGCTAGATACATATGGTCCAAAATTAACAAGTGTAACTTGATTGATCAAGGCTTCAAAGGAAGCAAATATACGTGGACAAACAACAGACATAATAAGAAGGGTCTTATATTAGAAAGACTTGATAAAGTTTTTGGAAATGAGAAATGGATTGAACTCTTCCCAAAAAGCTCCATTATCCACTTGCCTAGAACCTATTCTGACCACAACCCAATCCTTATAGAATTGATCCCAAGAAATAGGTCTCCTCATAAAGTTCCATTTAGACTAGAAACTATCTGGTGTAAACATCCGGAGTTCCAGACGATTGTAAAAAATAATTGGAATGATAGTGATTACTTTAAAGCTAGCCTTAATTTTGTGAATAAGTTAAAACCTTGGAAAGACAGCACCTTTGGTAATATTATGGGAAGGAAGAGAAAATTGTTAGCCAGACTACAAGGTGTCCAAACTTCCAATAGCTATTCTACCATCTCGTTCCTTCGAAATTTAGAATTAGACCTACAAAATGAGTTCAATGATATTCTAAAAATAGAGGAAGTTATTGAAAACTTAGGTCTAGGATCCTGTGGCTAAATGATGGAGACACCAATATGAAATTCTTCCATGTCTCAGCCACCAATAGGAAAAGAAGAAACAAAATTAATTTCTTCAAAGATGATGCGGGTAATTGGATAAATGACCATAGCCAAATTATGTCTCATGTTCAAAATTATTTTACCTCTACATTTACTTCTTCTCACTCATATTCTAACTGGGCTAACCCCCTAAATCCCCAATTCAGAGGTAACAAGATTAACCTAGACAATCTAGATACCCCCTTTCTAGACAATGAAATTAAAAGAGCTGTCTTCTCCTTCAAACCATTTAAATCTCCTGGCCCAGTTGTTTTGCACCCCTTCTTTTTTCAAAAATATTGGTATCACATAGGACAATCAGTTAGCAATCTTTGTCGTGACATTTTCAACAATCAGGAAATCCCTCCGAAAATTAACAAAACTTTTCTCTGCCCCATTCCCAAAATTCACAATGCCGACAACATTAAAAATTTCAGACCTATTGGATTATGCAATACCATCTATAAACTAATCACTAAGATTCTAGCCAACCGTCTTAAACCTTTCCTAGATCAATTGATCAGTCCATATCAGGCTAGTTTCATGAAAAATAGAAGAGCGTCTGATAATGCTATCATCATCCAGGAACTGATTTCTAAGTTTAACAAATTGAGAGGCAAACGGGGCCAGATGATTCTTAAAATCGACTTAGAAAAGGCTTTTGATCGCTTAGAATGGTCCTTCGTTCGCCACACCCTTGATTACTTCAAATTGCCACCAAAATTTTCCAAATTATTACTGAGTTGCATTCAACTAGTAATATAGCAATCTTAGTCAATGGATCCGTTACAAATTATTTTCAACCAAGTAGAGGAATTAGACAAGGAGATCCCATCTCCCCCTATATCTTTATCCTCTGCCTAGAAATGCTCACTAGATATATAGAACATCAAGTGGACATCAAGAACTGGGATCCTATATCCTTAGGATATAAATGTCCAAAAATCTCTCATTTATTATTTGCAGACGACCTTACTCTAATGGCTAGAGCAAATGCTAAATCATGTCAAGCCATCAAAAATGGTCTTGACCAATTTTGTTCTCTCTCAAGTCAAAGCATCAACATTACAAAGTCAAAATTACTATTCTCCAAAAATTATAACCATACAATTATCAGAGATATTACCACTATGTTAGGAATCAAGAGAAGTAACAATTTAGGCTCATACCTAGGTTTCCCTATCTTACACCATAGCCCAAAACCTAGGGACTATCAATTCCTAATCGATAAGATGAGAGCTAAACTTGCCTCATGGAAAATGAAATTCTTTAGTTTGGTAGGAAGAATAACACTTGCAACATCGTGCCTAAATTCCATCCACAACCACTACATGAAATACACCCTCCTTCCCAGGAAAATGCTAAAAGAGATTGATAAAGTCCAAAGAGACTTCATATGGGGTAGCTCTACAGAAAAAAGGAAAATTCACATGGTCAACTGGCATACCATATGCCAACCCAAACCAAATGGTGGCCTAGGCATCCACAATGCTCTTAGTAAAATCTATGCACCCTAGCTAGCCTAAGTTGGAGACTTCTTACAAATGCATTAATCCCTTGGTCCAAGCTTATCATATCTTACTATTGTAATAGTTCCTCTCTAAACGGATCTTCCTTCGTTTGGAAAAGTTTTGCAAAAGTTGGGAAATTTGCTCCAAGGGCATCATATGGTCCCCCAACTTTCAATCCAATCTTAACCTCTGGGAGACAAATTGGATCCCAAATTTTGATAATCTAAGGAATCATGTAATAGGCCCCCTTCCGCTAAGGATACATTAACAAAAATCAGAGATATCTTTGATGGTTCCAATTGGAATTTAGATAGTTTATCCCTTCCCCTTCCTCCGGGATTACTAGCAAGTATAACTAAAGTAAAAATTCATATAAAAGGTCCCTTAATTGACTTACCTATTTGGTCTCTCACCACTAAGAGGGTTTTTATTACCAAATCTTGTTATACGCTTATGGAATCTCCTAATAACACTAACTTAGATTTTGACTGGATTTGGCAATTAGACTGTCCCAGTAAAATTAAATTCTTCCTAAGGCAATGCCTTCACAATCGAATCCCTTGCAGGAAATACCTTTCACAGATTGGACTAAACATTGACCCTAACTGTCCCATCTGTAAAAGTCCTAATGAAGAATCTATTAAGCATATCTTCTTAGAATGCAAAGCTGTCAACAAATTTTGGGCCGACCTTCAATGGCACCACCACATTAACCAAAATGGGAAACACTGGCTTATCCAAATAAAGGATCTTAACTACCCTCTTAATCATGCTTTTCTAAATTGGAACACTTATTTTCCCTTTAGCATTTGGCACATTTGGGTTAATAGAAACAATAATAACCACAATAACACTTCCAACCTGATTAGTGGTTCTCAAATCATGTAGGGGCCATAGAATTTAAATTACTCACGGAAAAAATCTCTATACATTCTCCCAAATTGCTAATAAAAATCAATTAGCACAAACCTCCTAGGGGATGGTTCAAACTGAATGGTGATGCCAGTTTTCATAGCTATAACCAAAATTGTGATTTAGGTGGTATTTTCAGAAATGCAAATTGTAGTTGGGTAGTTGGTTTTACAAGACCAACCCATGCAAATGGCTCACTAGAGCAGAATTGAAAGCTCTACGAGAAGGTCTAAGGACAGCAAGGGAGTGGAAACTCTTCCCACTTGAAATAGAGATAGACTGCTCAGAGATAATCCATGCTTTACATATGGGTAACATATTATTTAATAAAATTGTTAATGATTGCAGGTCGTTAATGCACCAGCAGAGGGTTACTCTCCAACACACTTTCAGGCAAGGGAATATGATTGCCCATCAACTATCAAAAAGGAGCCTAGGAATGGATAACCAAGTTTTGGAGCAGCTGGAAGAAGTAATGCTCAGAAGATCAGTAAAAAAGTTTTTGTTGTACCACCTAGTGATGTAATAGATTTTGTGGAAAGTGATAGACTAGAAACTACTACTCATGAAAAGCAATTATGTAATGAAGCTTGCCAAATGTTAGCAAGCTTAGGGAACCAATGTGTCCATCGTGATGCATCTTATGTTAATCATGTACTAGACGTTCCTTAGTTATTAATATATATATTTCCTGTTTGCTCAAAAAAAAATTAAGAAAGACTTATTAGGAGTTATTGATTATAAAAAAAAAAATATTAATAACTTTGTATCTAAGAAAAGCAAGAAAAGTAAACTTCAAAAAAATAAATATTTTTTTGTTAAAACAAATAAATTAAGGCCCCTCATAAAATTTGGCTCTAAGCCACAAAACTTGTCGGGCCGCCCTTAGCTATACTTCTGGTCCATTCATTTTCTTGTTGTTTGTATATTATCTCGTACTTTATCGTATCATTAGCAGAGCTACAACGTGAAATGGATGAACTTGTGTCTAAATTTTCCAAGAAAAGGAAAACCCAAATTTACCCCTCAACTTCGAACGATAATCTAAATTTTCTTGAATTGGAGTGCGATTCATGGTTTTAGTGTTGTTTGGCGTGATTTGAGGCTTCGAGCAGGTCCGTGTTATGTTATGGGACTGAGGTGTGTGATTGGACGGGGTCCCTGTTGACAACCAATTTTGGCCCTCCTTTTTCATAAGCAATTTCTCTATACTTCCTAATTCTTAATAATTTACTAAATATATTTTACATATTTTTATCCNCACTAAATATTTTTATACCTTGAATCATTTGGCTTAGAAGGCCTCATCAGTCATTTGGCTTAAATGCCTCATAGTCATCAATCATTGGCTTAAATGCCTCATTTTCATCAATCATACATAAGTCATCGCTGAAAGGCACCATTTACATGAATCATTGGCTCAAAGCCTCATTTCATTAGTCATGAACAAAGAATTATTTTTAATATACCTGGCTTATTTTATGATAAATTAACGGCTTAGAGGTGTCATTTTAATAAAATTATTGTTGTGACTTATCGCATTTTTATATCTCGTTTACTGACAATTTTACCTAGCTTGTTGAGTTTAGCAGGAAATTTAGCATAACATGGAACTCTATCTAAGCAGCGAACTGGGGCAGTTTGCTGGGGAGGAAACCAGACTCGCCAGCAAAAGTCAAAGGTCTACTTTCGGATTCCGTTCGGCTTGACTACCAAAATCTTAGCCAAAATCCTTATTTCAGCACATTTTTTTTTTCATGATTCTCAGTGTCTTACACCTTGTGTCTCCATAATTCGACATTGGGGCAGCATTTTAGGATCCGCATCAATCACTAAGTCCTACTTCATAGCACCATAAGTCTAGAATTACATAGGACTTGTTTCTCGTAGAACCCGAGGTGTGTGGGCGATTCCGAAATCAGCGTTCGGCCATAACTCTGTAAAGTTTCTTTTCATTTCACAAGCCTGCCAAGTTTCATGTTATAATCCTTCCAACATTCTGATCCATACTTACAAATCGGGACAAAATTGGTCACTAAGTCAATTTCTTTGCCCGAAGACTCTTTCCTCGTCCACGGTCAAAGAGGGGCAGCTGTTGACAACCAATTTTGGCCCTCCTTTTTCATAAGCAATTTCTCTATACTTCCTAATTCTTAATAATTTACTAAATATATTTTACATATTTTTATCCAAAACATTTCTTATATTTTTTCTAGCCTCAAGATTTTTAAAATAAAATATAATTATTAGCCTTAATATAATTTAGTGTATCTATTGTAATTATATCGTTATTATTATTTTAGTTACTTAGTCACTATCATATTATTATTTAATGCTAACGCATCGTTATAATTAGTACAAATATTATTTGCCAAATTATATTTTATCTTTCTACTTCTTATTCTATATATAAATGCATACATACTAGACATTAATTTTTACAATAATATAATATATTTTATTATAAATTATGGAAGCATAGTAAAATTTAAAGTGAAAAAGGACTTTTAAATGTAACTATAATCTAAAAAGAGAATGTTTCCCAACAACAAAAGTAATGTTTAACCAAAAGTTTAACTAATTGCACGATTTCAAATAGTATATTGACAAATTTAACTCTTTTTCCTTTAATTACTAGCACTATTTTCTCTGTGGGTGTTGTTGTGTACTTTTGTTTTAAAATTAATGTTAGAACTATTTATCTTTTACATTTTCTTTTACTTTAATCAAGTTATGACAGCTCCATTTATTCAATTCAAAGTATTAAACTGTATTTCTCAATCTTTCGGTACAACGCCATAATTGTATAACGAAGAATTGAAAATTAGAAAAAAAAATAGACATTCATTCCAATTATATAAAAGGAAAAGGATAATGTACTTATTTCGGTGGAAATTTAGTTATTTAATTATTAATGAATAAATTTATCATCTATTTCCAGTTTAAAAATGGTTAGAAAAAGTTGACATGGAGAGATACCTAACAAATTCCACTTCTATTCACCTCATTGTTTACTTCATAAAACTTGTTATTATATGACCTATGACTCCCTAGTCAAATATAGTTGAATAATTTATAGGAATGAGAGTCAAAATATGAGCAAAGTAAGAGGTTGAGACAAGAGTCAAAGTACGAGCAAAGTAAGAAGTTGGGATGGATATAGCATCCCTTCGTCTTTACCAGAGGTTCGGGTTTAAGTTCAGACACTAAAAAAATCTTAATAAAACTTTATATAGTGCTAATTCGAATTAGTCGAGATTCCAATATATCAGTACGAGACATCTACATTTGAGATTCAAAGTTATAACCTAAAGCAATTTGAACAACTTAATTCTATCACAATGGCTACATTTGAGATTCAAAGTTATAACCTAAAGCAATTTGAACAACTTAATTCTATCACAATGGTAGATATTTTCGTTGTTTTAAGGCTATATATATATATATATATATAGATGCAATGAATTTCATTTAAAACCAAAAGGCATTCAAGTTCTTGCATTCAAACATACATTCCCCTTGACTTGGATATATATGACTATGATGACCCTAAAGGTCATCTCTTGTTTTAGAAGTCAAAATTGTGTTTCGAGGCCTTGAAAATCTTTTTTTGTCTCACCTTGATTTGTGTGCGTAGTTCGAGCGTGTTTTCGGGAAAGCTTTTATGTGAAATTTTAGAAAAATGATGAAATTGGCCTTTAAAATTGATTAAAATTAACTTTGGTCAACATTCTTGGTAAGTGGACCCGGACCCGTGGATATTGGACTTGGGCGTATGCCCGGAATCGAATTCCGAAGTCCCAAACCCGAGAAAAGAATTTTTAAAGAAAATTGTTTGCTTGAAAATATAAAGGTTTCTAGAAGTGAAATGATGCATTTTCCTGATGGTATCGGGCCCGTATCTTGGTTCCGGAGCCCGGTACAAGTTTAAAATAATAATTAAGTTAAATCTGTGAAATTTGGTAAGAATCGGAATTGGTTTGGTATAAAACGGACCTATAGTTGAGAAAATAGAAATTTCAATGTTCTTGGGTAATTTCATGAATTTGAGGTTAAATTCGTAGTTGTTGATGTTATTTTGATGATTTGATCGCACGAGCAAGTCCGTATGATACTTTTAGACTTGCGTGCATGCTTGGTTTGGAGCCCCAAGGGCTAGGATGAGTTTTGGATAGGCTACGGGGTGAATTGGACTTAGGAAGTTTCAGATTTTTCATCTGGTATGTGTTGCAGGCTCTGATCTCGCCATTGCGAGGTCAGATGTCGCAATTGCGAGCCTTTCAGGCCTGGAAATGCGAGGATTTCATCGCAACTGCGAGGAAGTCTGGCCAGCATTTGATCGCAATTGCGATCTCCCCTTCGCAAATGCGAAGTCATCAGGGGAGGTCCGTCATCGCAATTGCGACTAATTGTTTGCAATTGCGAAGAGAGCAGGCAGGCCTACCTTCGCATTTGCAAAGCCTGGGCCGCATTTGCGAGTTTGCATTTGCGAAATTGCCATCGCAAATGCAATAACTGCGCCTGTGTAAGTTCCAACTTAGACGGAATTTTCTTCATTTTTCAAACTCCCTCAAACCCTAAGCTCTCTTGGGCTATTTTCCAAAGAAAGGTTCTTCCCCAAATCATAGGTAAACAACTTCTAACTTATTTTCTTCATTCTATAACATCTTTTTACATGATTTCACTTCAAAGTCTAGGGGTTTTCATGGGAAATTGAGTGTTTTTGGGTAGAAGTTATGATTTTCAAATTTTGGGGATTTGGACCTCAATTTGAGGTCCGATTTCAAAACTAATTGCATATTTGAGTTCGTGAGTGAATGGGTGATCGGTTTTGGTTCGAACTTCGGGTTTTGACCAAGCAGGCCCGGGGTCGATTTTTGTCTCTTTGGGGAAAACAATGGGAAAACTATTTTCACGCATTGGAATTGGTTTATTTAGCATTTATTAATGTTATTAAGTAAATTATGGCTAGATACAAGCGAATTGGAAGTGGAACTGAGAGGTAAAATGGTAGTTGAGGCTTAATCTTGTCGGTGGATTCGAGGTAAGTGTTTGGCCTAACCTTAGCTTGAGGGAATAGGAGTTGTGGTATTATTTGCAATGTGTTAGTATGAGTACGACGTATAGGTGTAGTGATAGTTATTTATACGTTGGTGTCAAGCATGCCAGTGAGTCTTATACAATGATTGTTGTGACTCTAGTATGTATCGATCATGCTCAAAATGATGATTACTAATGTTAACAAGGCTTATGAAAGTTTCTTGGTAATTGACTATTGTTGAGTATTGGCTCAAGTTGAGTTTCATTTTGTCAAGTAATTGTTGAAAACGAGATTCGTTATAGCTGAACCCTTTGCCGGGATGTTATTGTTGATATTATTGATTCCCTTGCCGGGAGGTTATTGTTCTATTGTTGATTCCTTGTCGGGACGTATTGTTTCTATTGTTTGGGTGAGGAAAAGTGTAAAGCACGAAGGGTTATATCGTGCATGATATTATGAGTGAGTGTAATGCACGAAGGGTGATGCCGTGCCGATATTATGAGTGTTAATGCACGAAGGGTGATGCCGTGCCATGATTTGAGAGTTAATGCACGAAGGGTGATGTCGTGCCGATATCGTGAGGAATAATGCACGAAGGGTGATGCCGTGCCATGATTATGTGAGGTAATGCACGAAGGGTGATGTCGTGCCGTTTCTATTGATTCATATGGTGAGGACGAGAGTAAAAGTACGAAGGGTGATGTCATGCACGTGTTACCGTTTCACTATCCTGGTTGATATAAACATGATGTTCATTATGCTTCTTTGTTGATGCTTCTTTATTGGTTTATTGTTAGAATCTGATATTCCCCGCAGCATGTCCCCTTCCCACCTTATTTTGTTGAATTCAGTTATTTTGTTTCTGCTTGTATATGATTTATCTGCACATGTTTATATGATTGTCGTGTCCTATCCTCGTCACTACTTCACCGAGGTTAGGCTCGACACTTACTCAATACATGGGGTCGATTGTACTGATGCTAGACTCTGCACTCTTTTCTGCAGATTTTGGTACCGGACCAGGTGAGTAGCTGAGGTAGCTGCCTTTTGTCCAGGGAGACCAAGGTAGATCTGCTGGCGTCCGCAGAGACTAAAGTCCCCCTTCCCTGTTAGCTTTTCTACTGTCTCTTTTCATTCCGAGAACTGTTGTACTTTTCTTTCTAGACTTGTATTTGTAGTAGAAATCTTAGTCGTTCGTGAATTTGTGACACTAGATTCGTGGGTAGACATGTTTTGGAGTATTTGGATTTATTTTTACTCTTCCGCACATTTCATTTGTTTAGCAATAGTTACTATTTGTATTAATTGGGTCGATTGTTAATGTGTAGAACCTTAATAGTTGGCTTGCCTAGCTTTCACGAGTAGGCGCCATCACGACTCCCGAGGGTGGGAAATCCAGGTTGTGACAAGTTGGTATCAGAGCACTAGGTTGCCTAGGTCTCACTATTCACAAACAAGCTAGGTAGAGTCCGCAGGATCGGTACGAAAACGTCTGTGCTTATCCCCCAGAGGCTATAGAGATTAGGAGTAACTTCACATCTATTCTTCTCTTTTGTGCGATTTGACTTCTCAATGCTAATTGAACCTCTACTCTGTTCTTTCACAGATGGCGAGAACACGTGCTTCTTCATCCGCTGATCAGCAGCCCGAGCCCCCAGTGGCAGCTCCTACGAGGGGCAGAGGACGAGGTCGAGGCCGTGCTAGAGGCCGAGGCAGGGGCAGAGCTCAGCCCAAAGCAGCAACACCAGCGGCGGAGCCTCAGGTAGAGTTCGAGGAGGAGGTTCCGGCCCAGACAGTTCTAGCCGGGCCAGCTCAGGTCCCATAGGGGTTCATCGCTACCCCGATACTCCAGGATGCTCTAGTCCGTCTAGTGGGCCTTATGGAGAGTGTCGCCCAGGCAGGCTTACTTCTTGTAGCACCAGCCGTCTCTCAGGCTGGGGGAGGAGCGCAGACTCCCGCACTCGCACTCCGGAGCATATGGCTCCTTAGTTTCAGACTCCAGCAGCTCAGCCAGTTGGAGTAGTTCAGCCGGGTGTGGTAGCTCAGACCGGTGATGGAGCAGCTATGTCTGCTGATGCTTTGTGGAGGTTTGACAGTTTCACCAAGCTATTCACTACTACTTATGGTGGTACATCCTCAGAAGATCTCTAGGACTATTTGGATATCTGTCACGAGGTTCTTCGGAACATGGGGATAGTGGAGACCAATGGGGTCGACTTTGCTGCTTTTCGTCTGTCAGGTTCCGCCAAGACTTGGTGGAGGGATTATTATTTGGCTAGTCCAGGCGGGTCACTGGCTTTGACTTGGGATTAGTTCTCTTAGCTATTTCTGGAGAAGTTTCTTCCTATCACTCAGAGGGAGGACTACCGGAGGCAGTTTGAGCATCTCCAGCAGGGTTCTATGACCGTCACTCAGTACGAGACCAGATTTATTGCCTTGGCCCATGCTCTTATTATACTTCCCACTGAGAGAGAGAGAGAGAGAGAGAGAGAGAGAGAGAGAGAGAGTAGCGAGGTTCATTGAGAGACTCGCTCAGCCTATTCGATTGCAGATGGCTAAGGAGACAGGGAGCGAGATTTCTTTTCAGGATGCGGCCAATGTGGCCCGGCGAGTTGAGATGGTTCTATCACAGGGGAGTGGTTAGGGGTCTAACAAGAGGCCTCATCATTCGGGCATATTCAATGGTGCCTCGTCTGGAGGCAGGGATTCTTTTGCTAGGGGCCATCCTCCTAGGCCGTTTGATTCAGCACTTCAGGCTTCTCAGGGTGCTCCAGGTGGCCATGGTTCTCACATGTAATATTCGGATCAGCTACCCTACGGTGCATCACCTGCTCCTATCAGTGCACCTCCACTCCAGAGTTTTCAGGGTGGTTACTCAGGCCGTCAGGGCCAGTTTCAGGGTTAGCAGTCCCAATAGCCTAGGATTTGTTATACTTGTGGCAATCCGAGGCACATTGCTAAATTTTGCCCTCGAGCATCGAGTAGTTCTCAGCATCAGGGTTCTCGTGCTATAGTTCAGGAACCGGGTGTTCCACAGCCCGCCCGACCAGCTAGAGGTAGGGGTGAGGTAGCTAGAGGTGGAGGTCGAGGTGTTAGGGGTGGAGGTCAGGCTGTTAGAGGTGGAGGTCAGGTCGCTAGAGGTGGAAGCCAACCAGTAGGAGGCCGTCCCGCGGATGTAGTTTAGGGTGGTGGGGCCCAGCCCCGATGTTATGCTTTTCCAACCAGACCAGAGGCTGAGGCTTTCGATGCAGTTATCACAGGTACGGTTTCAATTTGCAGTAGAGATGCTTCAGTTTTATTCGAGGGTCTACATACTCCTATGTGTCATCTTATTTTGCTACGTATTTGGTTGTACCTCGTGATTCTTTGACTGCTCTTGTATATGTTTCCACATTGGTAGGTGATTTTATTGTTGTAGATCGTGTTTATCGCCCGTGTGTGGTTATTATTTGGGGTCTTGAGACCCGTGTATATCTCTTACTTCTGGATATGGTTGATTTTGATGTCATATTGGGGATGGATTGGCTGTCACCTTATCATCATATTGGATTGTCACGCCAAGATCGTGACCTTAGCCTTGCCGGGGTTGCCTCGATTGGAGTGGAGAGGGATTCCTAGTCATTCTACCACTAAGATTGTTTCTTATATGAAGGCTCGGCGTATGGTCGAGAAGGAGTGTTTAGCTTACTTGGCATATGTACGTGATTCTAGTGCTGAGGTTCCTTCTATGGATTCAGTGCCAGTTGTTCGTGAGTTTCCAGAGGTATTTCCTGCAGACCTGCCGGGGATGCCACCCGACAGGGATATCGACTTTTACATTGATTTGGCTCCGGGGACTCAGCCCATTTCTATTCCGCCATATCGTATGTCCCCGTCAAAGTTGAAAGAACAGTTGCAGGACCTGCTTGATAAGGGCTTCATTAGACCTAGTGTTTCGCCCTAGGGTGCGCCGGTATTGTTTGTTAAGAAGAAGGATGGATCGATGAGAATGTTTTGATTATCGGCAGTTGAACAAGGTCACCATCAAGAACAAGTATCCATTGCCGAGGATTGATGATTTGTTTGACCAGCTTCAGGGTGACAAAGTGTTTTCGAAGATTAATTTGAGATCTGGCTACCATCAGTTGAGGATTAGGGCATCCAATATCCCTAAGACAACTTTCCACAACGGGCATTACGAGTTTTTAGTGATGTTATTTGGGTTGACAAATGCCCCAACATCATTCATGGATTTGATGAACCGAGTGTTCAGCCTTATTTGGATTCCTTCGTGATTGTCTTCATTGATGATATTTTGATCTACTCTCGCATTTGAGAGGAGCACGAGCAGCATCTTCGAGTCATTCTTCAGACTCTGAGAGACGGTCGGTTGTATGCTAAGTTTTCGAAGTGCGAGTTTTGATTGAGTTCAGTTTCATTCTTGGGCCACGTCGTAGCAATAGAGGGTCTTCAGGTGGATCCGAAGAAGATAGAGGTAGTCAAGATTGGCCTCGACCCATATCAGCTACAGAGATCCGGAGTTTCTTAGGTTTGGTGGGTTATTACCGTCAGTTTGTGGAGGGGTTTTCATCTAGAGCAGCCCCGATGACCAGGTTGACCCAGAAGGGTACCCAGTTTAGGTGGTCGGACGAATGTGAGGCGAGCTTCCAAAAGCTCAAGACAGCTTTGACTACGGTGCTGGTGTTGGTATTGCCTACGGGTTCAGGGCCATATACAGTGTATTGTGACGCATCTCGTATTGGACTTGGTACGGTGTTGATGCAGAATGGAAAGGTTATAGCATATGCTTCACGGCAGTTGAAGATTCACGAGAAGAATTATCCAGTTCATGATTTAGAGCTAGCAGCCATTGTCCACGGGCTGAAGATTTGGAGGCATTACTTATATGGCGTGTCATGTGAGGTGTTCACGGATCATAAGAGTTTGCAATACTTGTTCAAGCAAAAGGAGCTAAATTTGAGGCAGAGGAGGTGGTTGGAACTTCTGAAAGACTATAATATCACCATCTTGTATCATCCGGGGAAGGAGAATGTAGTGGCCGATACTTTGAGTAGGAAGTCAGCCAGTATGAGCAGTCTTGCATATATTCCAGTCGGTGAGAGATCGCTTGCTTTGGGTATTCAAGATTTAGCCAATCAGTTCGTGAGGTTGGATGTTTCTAAGCCCAGCCCTGTGCTAGCTTGCACAGTCGCTCGTTCTTCATTATTTGAGCATATCCGAGATCGGCAGTATGATGATCCTCATTTGCTTGTCCTTAGAGACACAGTGTGGCATGGAGGTGCCAAGCAGGTTATAGTTGGAGATGATGGATTTTTGAGGATGCAGGGTCATATTTGTGTGCCTAATGTGGATGGACTTCGTGAGTTGATTATAGAGGAGGCCCATAGTTCCCGGTATTCTATTCATCCGGGCGCCGCTAAGATATGTCAGGACTTGCAGCAATATTATTGGTGGAGGAGGATGGAGAAGGATATTGTTTCGTATGTAGCTTGGTGTTTGAATTGTCAGCAGGTAAAATACGAGCATCAGAGACCTGGTGGTTTGTTCCAAAAGATTGAGATTCCTGAGTAGAAGTGGGAGCGTATCACTATGGACTTCGTAGTTGGACTCCCACGGACTCAGAGGAAGTTCGACGCAGTGTGGGTTATTGTGGATAGGCTGACTAAGTCAGCGCATTTCATTCCGGTGGCAGTTTCCTATTCTTCTGAGCAGTTGGCAGAGATCTATATCCGGGAGATTGTTCGTCTTCATGGAGTGCCCGTGTCTATTATTTCTGACCGAGGTACGCAGTTTACCTTGCATTTCTAGAGGGCAGTTCAGCGTGAGTTGGGTACTCGGGTCGAGTTGAGCACAGCATTTCATCCTTAGACGGACAGACAGTCCGAGCGTACTATTCAGATTTTAGAGGAAATGCTCCTAGCATGTGTTATTGACTTTGGAGGTTCGTGGGATCAGTTCTTATCATTAGCGGAGTTTGCCTACAACAACAGCTATCAGTCGAGCATCCCGATGGCCCCATATGAGGCATTACATGGTAGACAGTGTCGATCGCCAGTTGGATGGTTTGAGCCGGGATAGGCTCGGTTGTTGGGTACGGATTTGGTACAGGATGCCTTGGATAAAGTTAAGATCATTCAGGATAGGCTTCGTACAACTCAGTCCAGGTAAAAGAGTTACGCCGACCGCAAGGTTCGCGATGTGGCAGTCATGGTCGGAGTATGAGTGTTGCTTCGGGTGTCGCCCATGAAGGGCGTGATGAGATTTGGGAAGAAAGGCAGATATGCCCTATATTCATTGGTCCTTTTGAGATTCTTGATCGAGTGGGAGAGGTGGCTTACAGACTTGCGTTGCCGCCGAGTTTATTAGCTGTGCACCCAGTGTTTCATATGTCCATGCTTCGGAAGTATCACGGCGATCCATCCCACGTGTTAGACTTCAGCACTGTCCAATTGGACAAGGACTTGACCTATGAGGAGGAGCCGGTAGCTATTCTAGACCGACAGGTTTGTTAGTTGAGATCAAAGAATTTCCCTTCAGTTCGTGTGTAGTGGAGAGGCCAGCATGTTGTGGCACCGACCTGGGAGTCCGAGTTCGATATGCGAGCCGTTATCCTCATCTTTTCACCGACTCAGGTACTTTTCTATGTCCGTTCGAGGATGAACGGTTGTTTTATAGGTTGAGAATGTGATGACCCTAATGGTCATCTCTTATTTTAGAAGTCAAAACTGTATTTCGAGGCCTTGAAAACCTCTTTTTGTCTAAGCACAATTTGCGTGCGCAGTCCGGACGCATTTTCGGAAAGCTTTTATGTGAAATTTTAAAAAAATAATGAAATTGGCCTTTAAAATTGATTAAAGTTGACTTTGGTCAACATTCTTGGTAAACGAAGCCGGACCCGTGATCCAACGGTCCCGTAGGGTCCGTAGTAAAATATGGGACTTGGGCGTATGCCCGAAATCGAATTCCGAGGTGCCAAGCCCGAGAAAAGAATTTTTAAAGAACATTGTTTGCTAGAAAATATAAAGGTTTCTAGAAGTGAAATGATGCATTTTCCTGATGGTATCGGGCCCGTATCTTGGTTTCGGAGCCCAGTACAAGTTTAAAATAATAATTAAGTTGTACCTATGAAATTTGGTAAGAATCGGAATTGGTTTGGTATAAATCAGACCTATAGTTGAGAAAATGGAAATTTCAATGTTCTTGGGTAATTTCATGAATTTGAGGTTATATTCGTAGTTGTTGATGTTATTTTGATGATTTGATCGCACGAGCAAGTCTGTATGATGTTTTTAGACTTGCGTGCATGTTTGGTTTGTGTCACACCTCCTTTTTTCACTACACCCCCGGAAGGGTATAATAAAGGGAGTTTTCCAATTAAAGGACAATCGAAACGGGATTTATTTCAATTAAAAGGTTCAGAGTCGCCACTTGGGAGATTTATGGTATCCCAAGTCACCAGTTCAAATCCCGAATCGAGGAAAGAATTGACCCTACAGTCCGCGAACCAGAACTCCGGGTAAGGAGTTCTGTTAACCCGGGAGAAGGTGTTAGGCATTCCCGAGTTCCGTGGTTCTAGCACGGTCGCTCAACTGTTATAATTGGCCTATTATCTGATTTTAATACATGTTTTAGCCTATGGTACAATTTTAACTTTATAATCGCTTTTATTCATTTTAAAGAAGATTTAACGTCGTCTAAAACATGTCTTTGGACCGCGTCACATGAAATGCACCCGCGATCCGAAACACATTTTATTCAACGTTATTAAGATTTGGATTTGGGTCACATGAAATGCACACCCGACTTTAGGAAGGTAATATTATTAGAATAACGCGCCTAAAGCAACTACGCGTTGTTAACTTTGCGAGGGCCATGGAAATTTGCTAAATGGCACGCCTCGAGCTCTAAGGATTTTAAACGAAGTAATTAAATGAGGGCCACACATTTGAGATTATATTTGGCGCGGCGTACCTCAAATTATTCTAAAGATTATACTCAACTAAAGCAAATTACAAATGTTCAAAGTGCTTTCTACACTAAGTTCTAAAATTAATATGAGGGTCATAGGCTATGTGATTCAATTGCGCGAATGGCTCGCCTCAATTTCTTTAAAGAAGAGATTTGTATTCTACTATAACCATCGAACACAGTCGAATTCCACAAATATTAAAGTGTTATCTCTTTAACATATCTTCACAATCAGCACCAACACTAAGTACTACCATATACGATTTAGCAATGGGATAAAAGTTATCCTTCAGAGAATCATCAAAATGCAGCAAGACCAACTTCTTTTGACATATTACAGTAAGAACATATATGGACAATCCTTCTACAGAACATAGCAGACGTTGACATAGCAAGCTACAAAATTCTAAGGAAAAGTAAAAGTAGTGGACAATCACAATTTAGAACCATTATCACATCAATAGCAGACAAATAGAAAAAAGACCTGTACGAACTTAGCAAACACAAAATCATAGTGCAAATCAACTAAAGTTATTGCATTCCGATGAAGATTCATTTTGAAGAGAAACGTACACTTTGGTTCCAATGAAACGGAGCCCGAAAAACCAGCGGTCGAACTCAAACGGAACCTCGCCGGCAACCTCGAATCCTGCCGGAAAACTCAGAAAAAAAAACTCCACATGAACATAAAATCAAACTTCAATTGGAATCCCGTTTTTGGAACAATAATCCGGCAGAAACAATGGTGATTCGTCGAAGTCGCTCAGCCAAGGCTGTCGCTGGACCGTTAGCGATGAAATGGGGTGAGGGAAACAAAGAACGAGGTCGTTTTGGCCATGGCTGGTCGCCGAATTTTGTGTAGGTCTGAGGTTGTTCCGGTGATTTTGTGTGTCGATGGCTGTGTGTGTTTTGCTGGTCTCTAGCGTTCTCTGCTGAAGAAGACAACGACAGGGGAGATTCTCTCTTCTGTTTGTGTGGCTGATTTTGGCGAGTTGGTGAAGGGGGGGGGGGAGTGTAAGGTCCGGCGACTTGGGGTGGGGTATGTGAAGAAGATGAGGTCAGGGGGGTGGGGTTTCCTTGTACTGCGGCAGATCCTTTTCTGTAGTGTCCAGCCCCCACTGTGTGTATGCTGTTCTTTCTTGACTTAAACCACTGGCCTTGGCCTTGAGGTCTATTATTCCTTCACTCGCTGATCACGCCCAACTATGCCTTATAAAAAGGACTAAGCGGTCGCTGCAAATATAATCCGGTTTACAAGTCCGGAGTCGAATCCCACAGAGAACTAAGGTTTAGCTACAGCTGTTCACTATCACCAAGAAGACAAGCTTGAACAATTCCTAACTTATAGATATTAAGATTCTTGTGTTTAACTACTTAACTAACAAATTAAAATAGTAAATTAACAACTAACGATACTGAGGGTTCGAGAAAAGATTAAGGAGGTCTAGAGTTATGATTTCCCCTATTGTCGGAATCCTTCCCGCTGTGTCTTCTATAATTTCGCCTAAGTATTCTCTACCGATCATGGGCACTCTTATTACCGTAAATCTCTCCCGAGTAATTACGATAATTTACTAGACGCACTCTCCCGAGCTACGCTAGCTGGCTTTTAATACAGCTCACTTTAGATCGCACCCAAGGCTTCGTTATCCCTAATCCCGCCTTTAAACCCTCGGTTATTGATCCCTCATATACTTTGGGAGTGGTGTTGTTCAACAATTACCTAAATATGCACTCTCTCCCGAGTTATGCATACTAAATAGGCAGAGCTAATTGAGAGCTCTTCAATCAACCACAATATAAACGTAGTTGAACAAATAGAGAAAAGGCTATGGCTCAATTATATAAAAACATAACAAGAATTTATCCTACAAAAGGTTCTATCAAAACTCTAGATAACAAATTAGCTATTCATAATAGTATGTAAAACTACAATACTAAAAGTCATAACCAACAATGAAAAAAATAGGAAGAGGAAGGAAAAAACTCGTAGAAGAATTCTCCGCCTTGCTCCCAATGTGTTCTTGCCTCCAAGGGTGTTGTCTAACCCTAAAGTAGTGTCTCTCCGCCTCCTTAGGTCTAATTTATGTCCAAAATATGTTCTCTTCTTGTTCTTGGCCGGCCTCCTTTGTTTAATATAGGGTTTAGGACTTAAAATCCCATGTTTTGCACTTTAGTCCTTGAAATTTTCGCTTCCTGCCGCGGTTTTGCCGCGGTCGCGGTGGAACCGCGGCCAAACATGCCCTCTGATTCTTCAGTTGTCCGCGACCATCTTCTACCGCGGTTATGCCGCGGTCGCGGCAAAAACCGCGGTTTTTCACCCTGTTCCGTTTGAAATTTGGAAAAACGTAAAACATGAAAGTTGTAGCCCTTTGAGTTAGCTTTCCAACCATATATTGTGAAGCCCAAATGGAGGTTCTGAGAAAAAAGTTATGTCTATGTTACTAGACAGTGCGCGATATGCCTCCTCAAGTCTTCGTTCGTACTTAATTATCAAATTTGACCCCCGAACACGATCCCGGCTTAATTCCTTGAGTTTTACTCAGACTTCAAAGCTTCAAATCACTTAAATTCATTCCATAACATCTATATAGCTCGGAGTCACACCTACAAGGCATAAAACACACAATTAGTGCAAAACACTAGCGATTAAAGCGCAAACTCAATTAAAGTGCAGTAAATTCGAGTGTAATAAGCGACTAAAATATGCAATTATAGCCGATCATCACTCGCCCTGATAACTTTGATTTCCACTTGAAGACCCTGCTTGTCACTGTTCAACCACCTTTTGTGTCAATCTTACCACAGAAAATATCTCTGATCCGTTCACCAAGCACCTTCCACCTTGTTGCATTGTTCATGAATTGATATGTACCAAACCTTTGTATTTCTCAAGGATCCCAAAGCATGTTGATTGTTGTTAGCTTAATGCGTTGTTGTTTTTTCCTGACTTATGACATTTTGATGTGTTAGCCAGACCCCGTTTTGTGCAATTGGAAAGCTGGTGGCAAATTTTGAAGTCATTTCTTAGTTGTTCTGACCAGACATACTCAAGAAGAGGAAGTAAACAAAAACAAAAGGGACAGAGTAGATGACAATGGGAAGAGATGATTCCTAACAAGAAAACTACAAAGTAGAAACCTATCGGATGTGGGTACCGACTCTAATGACCTTGACATGCACCTGTGGCCTATCCTGTTAGGCAAATCTGATGTTCAGCCCCTATTATACCCCCAAACTGTGAAACTGGGCTTCGCTGCTCTGTCGTCTTTCACGATCTTCATCTGGTAATTTCCCATCTGATTCTCAATCCTCATTCGACTTGTGGTGCCCGTAGGTTTTCACCATCAAGCCTCTCTCATTTTGGTCTTTTCTCTCACCTCACCATCGCCTTATGGTGCCCGTGAAGGTTTTCACCAATAAGACTCTCTCATTTTTGATTTCTCTCAGCTTTCGTCGCCTTGGGATACCAGTGAGGGTTCTCATCAACAAGACACTCTCATTCTTCATTTCCTTCGTTTGGATCGGAGTGTTGCCCCTGATATGATTCACCTCTACTCGCTTGACTTGGCATTTCTCGAAGACTGATCAGAAGGTCTTCCTTTGGACCGTAATGTGGGCTTTTGGATAGGGTTAGAAAGAAAGAGTATCAAAGGCTCAAAACAATTCAACATGGGTTCAAAATTAAAACTTTCGGAATCAGATTTCCCACAACAACCACAACTTCTGCCCCAGTTTCTTCCTTGGGGACTTTTGGATTTTTATTTTGATGGGACCGAACCGTGAGGCTGCCTACGTATCCTTAAAAGGAATCAGGTCGAACGTAGTTCATGACATAGAAATTACTTTGTTGTTGTGATTCTTCTTTTCTTTTCTTTTTTTTCTTCCTTTTTCTCTTTTTGTTGTTTTGTTGTTTTGTTGTTTTTTTTTGCTTTTTCTTTTCTTTTTCTTTTTCTTCTCTTTTTCTTTTTTTTCTTCTTTCTTCTTCCTTTTTCTTCTCTCTCTTTTCATTCTTTTTCTTTTATCTTTTTTTCCTTACTTATCTTTCCCGCTTGTGTTTCTGATCTTTGCTACTAATTCCAAAAGAGGGGTATGAAAGGAATTAAATAAGGCTCAAAGGGGTAACGAAGGATAAAGTGTTTAGATATCAGAACAAAATGCCTTGGTCATTCCAATCTCCAAAACATGCCAAGTGCAAACTACACAATTAAACAAACCAAGGAAAACATTTATAACATCTTTTGATTGTACCGGACTTGATAACCGTATCCACAGATTCGCCTTCCACATCTGTTAAATACAAAGCAACATTGGACAACACTATCACTTCTCCTTACCACGAACGGTGGGCAAACTTGCCTTTAGCTTTAATTTGATGTGGCACGATGCATTTCAATAGTATTTCTTTATGCTCTATCTGCCCCAATTTCACATGGTTCGGGCTTCAAATAATCTCAAAGTGTCCAAATCTGTTCTTATTCCCCTCAAGTGCCCCTATCATCTTCCAAATTGCTTCATGATTGAACTAACCTTTAAGATCAGGCCTAGAATTATGCGTGCATGTCATGTCACTAGAACCAGCAGGAAAAGAACTGTGGAAAGAAAAGAGAACTAAGCAAAAGAAAATGACTAGAAATAACAGAAAACAGGAAATTGTATTAGACAGACGGTGAAACGGTTCGAACAACAAGACAAGCAAACTAGACTGGGGTTACAACCCTGGAACAAACCTAGACAGCACTAAACGAGCTACTACGACTAAACAAACCAAGCAAAATGAAAGGATAGAAGGGTTTGAGTCACAAGACAATATCCGGATTACAACCCTGAAATAACCCGGACAACAGAAATGACAACAAAATAAACCACCAAAATTCCACTCCGGCTGACCAAGAAATGGAGCGTCTTCCAATTACCAAGCACGGCATCTTAGCCATTGAGTTTCGCATCAATACTGCCAAGACCATTATCAACTTTAATCAACAAGTTCCCAAGAGGATTCCCATGATCCCTGTCACTGTCATTGACCACAACTACCCCTTCTTGAATCATTCTTCCTATTTCCCTTTTCAAAGAGCGACAATCTTCAATGCTATGCCCACGGACTTTAGAGTGGTACATGCATCGAACAGCAGGATCAAAGCCTTTCGCATATGGGTCTGAAAAATTGCTTTTGGGCACCCGTATCAACCCACTTAGTTCTGTTGTTCTCTGCCATTGCCTTTTGCCTTTGTGTTGTATGGAAGAGTTACTTTAAAAACCACAAAACCAACCACCTTTCTTAAATGATATGACAAAATGAAACCATCACGTTAGCGTTAGGGCATTTAACATAAGATAATTTCACTTTACGTGCAATGCACCTAGCCACAGTTATCGGTTCTAAAAATGACTTCGAGGGTACAAAGGTCAGTTGGCATCATCCCAATTGTTTATGTCAACCTCTCTTTTTCTTCCCTCACACTTCTTAGCTTGCTCATTTTCTTTCTTTTTCTTTCTAATTATCACTCCTTTTCTTCCTTCTCATTTCTCACATCCCACAATTCTGCTTCTTTTTCCTTTCCTTTTCTCTTTTTCCCATTTTCCTCTTTTTTTTCCTTTTAATAAATAAAAAAATGATTCGATCGAACCCTATGTAGGTTGCCTACGTATCATGATCCCGCATAAATCAGATCTTTGCATAGTTCTGGAAAAACGGGAATAAAGTAAACAAACCAACATTCTTTTTTTTTTCTTTTCCTCTTTTTTTTTCTTCTTTTTTGCCTTAATGACTACTCTAATGAGAAAAGAGAAATGAAAGAAGCAAATCCTCTTTTTTTATCTTCTAGACTTACCGTTCTATGACCTATTCTAAACTCAAGCTTAACGGGCATGTTTTTTTCTTTTTTCTTTTCCTTTTGAAACAAATAATCTATTAAGGAAAAATCCTAGAAGAGAAAAATATTTTTTGATTCTTTTTTCTTTTTGTTTTGTTTTTTAAGAGGGAAATCTGAAGAATAAACCACATAAACATATTTTGAATTTTCAATCGATATCCTGACGCAATATTTCGACACAAGCAAGATAAAACAAAATGTTTTTTTTTTTTTTGGATTTTAATTTTGATTGCCTAAAGCAGAAATTCTAATGATAAACAAAAGATAAAGTATTTTTATTTTCTATGTACAATATCCTAAAGTTCTAATGAAAATAAAAGAATTTTTCATTTTTCACTAATTTCCCAAAGAAACATCTCAAAAGAAAATCTTTTGGATTTTGAGATTAACACCTTAAAGAAAGCTTTAAAGAAGTACTAAAAGAAAATTCTTTTTTTTTTTTAAATTTTGGTCCTATTATATTAAAGGAAACATAAAAACAATTCATTTTTAGTCCTAGATATTAATTGCCTAAAGGAAAAACAACCTCAATTTTTTCATTTCTAGAATTAGTATTCTAAAGAAAACTTATAACGAAAATATAAAATGCAACATCTTTTTCTTTTTTTTTTTTGGATTTTTGAGTTACACCATGCCTTTACAAAATAACAAAAAACTTGACATTATTGTACAAAACTAAAAAGTAAAAGACGACATAAAAAAAACATACTCAAAATAACTAAAAATAAAAATAAAAATAAATCTGCTTAAGCAACTCCTGAATGCAGCGGTCCTGGGGTATCTGTCCTGCTCAAAATGAGAAAACTTAAACCAATATTATGTGAGACAATAACATTCTTTATTAGACACATGCAAGACATGGTTGCGGTTATTTTTTGCAAAATGACTTATTTAGCCAAAAGGTGGCTAGAAGTGTAAAATTTGGCTAAGACCCCGCAAAGCCAAGAACCTAAGATTTACTAGGAAGACCGGACCCTATGTGAGTTGCCTACGTATCACGCCCCGA
This sequence comes from Nicotiana attenuata, assembly GCF_001879085.1. Taxonomy (NCBI): domain Eukaryota; kingdom Viridiplantae; phylum Streptophyta; class Magnoliopsida; order Solanales; family Solanaceae; genus Nicotiana; species Nicotiana attenuata. The sequence goes on from NW_017673342.1 coordinate 130,556, forward strand.
AGGACGAGAATCAGGTATGCGTAGTTCGGGCAGATTGGATATGGGTGAAAATTAAACAACGACTACCTTAGAGAAAACATATTTTTTTTTGTCTTTTCCTTGAAAATGATGAAACATGCAAACTCTTTTTTTTTCTTTTCCTTTTTTTTTGATTTTTTTTATTTTTGAAAAATGATAAAAGTGCAAAATCTTTTTGAAATTTTCAAGCTCTCTCTTTTCTGTCTTTTCTTAAATAACAAAAAAGTAACAAAAACATAACTAGGCCCCACTTGCTTTATTTCCACACTTCATCCTCCTTTTTTTTTTCTTTTTTCCTTTTTGTTTCTTTCCCTTTTTTTCCATTTTTCAATTTTTCCCTCAGCTATCATTGGTCCGCCAACTGACCCTTTTCCCCTTGAATAAATGCAACATGTAGCACATAGGATGCATTAAGATGGTCTGTTATTTTGGGTATACCTGTCCTAGACGGACCCAACCCCTGTGTTGAGTCCCCTAAGTCAAATGCACATGATGCAAACAAGCGTTCCTACTAGGGATCCGACATGAGGCTGAGTTATTCTAGGTTCAAAACCTAGGTATTTGTTCCAGACTGTGTACCCGAGCGGACAACTCGAGTCGAGGAGGGGGCTACGTACCGAGGACCCGAAAGATCATCCGGCTTAGTAACTTGTCCGAGCCTCTTTCTTATTTCAAGGTATGACACTAACAGAATAGGGGGTCTCGACCAGCGAGCACATCCCCGAAGATAAGAAGAGAAGGGTTTCGTAACAGTTTATATGTACAATTCAAATAATATCAAAGCGGTAAAAGCATCATTTTGCATATTAAGCCCAACATGTAAAAATATCAGATAATAAACAAAGCCAAATACAACAATTATTTTAAGCTCGAATTCTGAACCCTGAACCAGAAGTTTTGGGTTCTTGTCCCCAGCAGAGTCGCCAGAGCTGTCACACCTCCTTTTTTCATTACACCCCGTAAAGGGATATAATAAATGGAGTTTTTCCAATTAAAGGACAATCGAAGCGGGATTCGTTTATTAAGAGATTCAGAGTAGCCACTTGGGAGATTTATGGTGTCCCAAGTTACCGGTTTGAATCTCGAATCGAGGAAAAGGTTTGACTCTGTATTACAGTCCGCGAACCAGAAATCTGGGTAAGGAATTCTGTTAACCCGGGAGAAGGTGTTAGGCATTCCCGGGTCCGTGGTTCTAGCACGGTCGCTCAACTGTTATTATTGGCCTAATTATCTGATTTTAGAACACTTTTAAACCTATGTACATTTTTAACTTTTAAACCACTTTTATTTATTAAGGAAAATTCAAGGTTATTTAAAACACGTCGCGAGCCACGCTACATGAAATGCACCCGTGAGTCACGACGCATTCTATTTAACCTTGTTGGAAATTAGAGCCGGGTCACATGAAATGCACCTCCGAACTCCTTTAATCTAAATTGACGTAATTCAGTTGATGAAAAACAACCCAATTTCTATACTGTGACAACATCATGTTCAGTTAAAACCAATTCGAGTAAACATATAAGCAGATAACTAGATGAACAAATTCAAAAAAAACTAAAAAAAAAAATCAACTACACATACGGGGGGACAAACAGATGCTAAACATGAAGGCTAGAGTATCCATGAACAAAAAATGAAATGCACCAAATAGCCACTAACCAAAAAACCACAAGAATTCAAAGTAAAACAACTTTGTCACATTATTTTAACCATGCTGGTGAACTTCTATTAACGTGCAATTATAAATTAACTCACATGGATAGTAAAAATGATTGCTACTGCCAAAATAATTGGTCACTTTTTAACCTTTCATTACACAAATTAAGTTGAAAACAAGTAATAGTAGAAACAAAATCCGGCCAGAGCTAAATTGTTGACGACCTCGGCGCACCGGACCTCGACGAACTCGAAACTCCAATGCTTGCCTCCGAACAGATCTCACAAGCGAGCTCCAAAAATGGACTCAACCTCAAACGAGACCTCGAGAGGATGGTGGTTTTTAGTCGAGCTCGAAGCAGCTAAAACGCAAACGAATTCCATAATAAAAACAGAAATAGAAGTCAGGGAGAAGATGACTGAAACTTATTTTTTCATTCGATTTTCTGGTATTTTACACACTCTGTTCAGTTTCTTTTCTTTCTTGTATGTGTGTGTGTTTGGCTGATGTTTCGGCGTGCTACTGGTTCTGTCCGAAAGATCAAGAAGAAGCAGCCTAAAGTGTGTCGTGTGTGTAGATTCGATGGAGCTGGTGGACGTTTGAGTTGAAGAGATGAAGGGCTCACTGGTTTGAGGGGCTGAAGGGTGGTTATGGTCGTTTCGTTTCAGGGGGTGGTGGGGTGTGAAGAAGAAGAAACTTCAGGGAGGGTCATTTTGAGAAGGCAAAGTCAGGGGGGTGGGTCTTGTATCTCTTCTGCGGCTGAAGCTCTCCGGCGTTCTTTTTTGTGTCTAGGTTTATAGGCGTAGGTTTTAGGTGTATTTTTGTGTATTTTGACAATTAGTTTCTAGGTCTTTTTGTGTTAAGTTCTTAGGGTTTTTTTTTATTTATTTTTTGTCTCAAAAAAGAGTCTAGAAGGTTCCCTAGGCTTAATGGACTAATCCGAATTGGGCCAAGAATTGGGCTCTAAAACTCTTAAAATTGTGATCCAACACCTTAATTGACTCCTTTTAAAATAAGATAAAAATATTACACAATGCAAAATCTAACATGAAACTATTATATATTTTTATATTTTCAAGATTATGTAAAGATAAAAATAAGGTACTATTTTTGTATAATTCTTATTTACATTTATGAAAGATACGTAAACTAAAATATATTTTGTAATTTTTCATTTTTATGACGAAAATAAAGGAAAGAAGTCAAAAATGGCTGAAATAGCTATATTAAGCCTAGATTAAATATTTACATGCTAAAATATAAAAAATCTTGGGGAGGGTCAAAAATCACATATCTACAGCTAGAGCTGTCACACCTCCTTTTTTCATTACACCCCGTAAAGGGATATAATAAATGGAGGTGTGACAGCTCTGGCGACTCTGCTGGGGATGGCAAGGTTCTTTATCAACGATGCGGCATTACCGCAGTTATATGTACTTGCATTTCTGCTGTTAGCATGCTTTGATGGTTCTCCAGGCGGGCTCCTGATTGCTAAAAACTTGAAAATAAATGCCTATGTTCTCCAGGCGGGCTCCTGATTGCTAAAAACTTGAAAATAAATTTCTCTATTCTCCAGGCGGGCTCCTGATTGCTAAGAACTTGAAATAAATGCCTCTGTTCTCCCGGCGAGCTCCTGATTGCTAAAAACTTGAAATAAATGCCTCTGTTCTCCAGGCGGGCTCCTGATTGCTAAAAACATGAAAAAAAATACCTCTGTTCTCCAAGCGGGCTCCTAATTTCTAAAACTTGAAATAAATGTCTCTGTTCTCCAGGCGGACTCCTGATTGCTAAATTGAGATAGCTGCCTCTGTTCTCCATGCGGGCTCCTGATTGCTAAAACTTGAAATAAATGCCTCTGTTCTCCAGGCGGGCTCCTGATTGCTAAAAACTTGAAAATAAATGCCTCTGTTCTCCAGGCGGGCTCCTGATTGCTAAAAACTTGAAATAAATGCCTCTGTTCTCCAGTCGGGCTCCTGATTGCTAAAAACTTGAAATAGATGCCTTTGTTCTCCAGGCGGGCTCCTGATTGCTAAAACTTGAAATAAATGTCTCTGTTCTCCAGGCGGGCTCCTGATTGCTATGACTTGAAATAAATGTCTCTGTTCTCCAGGAGGGCTCCTGATTGCTAAAACTTGAAGTAAATGCCTTTGTTCTCCAGGCGGGCTCCTGATTGCTAAAACTTGAAATAAATGCCTCTGTTCTCCAGGCGGGCTCCTGATTGCTAAAACTTGATGTAAATGCCTCTGTTCTCCAGGCGGGCTCCTGATTGCTAAAACTTAAAATAAATGTCTCTGTTCTCCAGGCGGGCTCCTGATTGCTAAAACTTGAACTAATTGCCTCTGTTCTCCAGGCGGGCTCCTGATTGCTAAAAACTTAAAATAAATGCATATGTTCTCCAGGCGGGCTCCTGATTGCTAAAAACATGGAAAAAATGCCTCTGCTCTCCAGGCGGGCTCCTGATTGCTAAAACTTGAAATAAATGCCTCTGTTCTCCAGGCGGGCTCCTGATTGCTAAAACTTGAAATAAATGCCTCTGTTCTCCAGGCGGGCTCCTGATTGCTAAAACTTGAAATAAATGCCTCTGTTCTCCAGTCGGGCTCCTGATTGCTAAAAACATGAAAATAAATACCTCTGTCCTCCAGGCGG
>NW_017673342.1:136494-139910 GCF_001879085.1 Nicotiana attenuata
TCCTGATTGCGAAAACATGAAATAAATGCCTCTGTTCTCCAGGGGGGCTCCTGATTGCTAAAACTTGAAATAAATGCCTCTGTTCTCCAGGCGGGCTCCTGAAAATAAATGCCTCTGTTCTCCAGGCGGGCTCCTGATTGCTAAAAACTTAAAATAAATGCCGTTGTTTTCCAGGCGGGCTCCTGATTGCTAAAACTTGAAATAAATGCCTCTGTTCTCCAGGCGGGCTCCTGATTGCTAAAAACTTGAAAATAAATGCCTCTGTTCTCCAGGCGAGCTCCTAATTGCTAAAACTTGAAATAAATGCCTATGTTCTCCAGGCGGGCTCCTGACTGCTAAAAATTGAAATAAATTCCTCTGTTCTCCAGGCGGGCTCCTGATTGCTAAAACTTGAAATAAATGCCTCTATTCTCCAGGCGGGCTCCCGATTGCTAAAAACTTGAAATAAATGCCTCTGTTATTCAGGCGGGCTCCTGATTGCTAAAAACTTGAAATAAATGCCTCTGTTCTCAAGGCGGGCTCCTGATTGCTAAAGCTTGAAATAAATGCCTATGTTCTCCAGGCGGGCTCTTGATTGCTAAAAACTTGAAATAAATGCCTCTGTTCTCCAGGCGGGCTCCTGATTGCTAAAACTTGAAATAAATGCCTCTGTTCTCCAGGCGGGCTCCTGATTGCTAAAACTTGAAATAAATGCCTCTGTTCTCCAGGCGGGCTCCTGATTGCTAAAACTTGAAATAAATGCCTCTGTTCTCCAGGCGGGCTCCTGATTGCTAAAACTTGAAATAAATGCCTCTGTTCTCCAGGCGGGCTCCTGATTGCTAAAACTTGAAATAAATGCCTCTGTTCTCCAGGCGGGCTCCTGATTGCTAAAACTTGAAATAAATGCCTCTGTTCTCCAGGCGGGCTCCTGATTGCTAAAACTTGAAATAAATGCCTCTGTTCTCCAGGCGGGCTCCTGATTGCTAAAACTTGAAATAAATGCCTCTGTTCTCCAGGCGGGCTCCTGATTGCTAAAACTTGAAATAAATGCCTCTGTTCTCCAGGCGGGCTCCTGATTGCTAAAACTTGAAATAAATGCCTCTGTTCTCCAGGCGGGCTCCTGATTGCTAAAACTTGAAATAAATGCCTCTGTTCTCCAGGCGGGCTCCTGATTGCTAAAACTTGAAATAAATGCCTCTGTTCTCCAGGCGGGCTCCTGATTGCTAAAACTTGAAATAAATGCCTCTGTTCTCCAGGCGGGCTCCTGATTGCTAAAACTTGAAATAAATGCCTCTGTTCTCCAGGCGGGCTCCTGATTGCTAAAACTTGAAATAAATGCCTCTGTTCTCCAGGCGGGCTCCTGATTGCTAAAACTTGAAATAAATGCCTCTGTTCTCCAGGCGGGCTCCTGATTGCTAAAACTTGAAATAAATGCCTCTGTTCTCCAGGCGGGCTCCTGATTGCTAAAACTTGAAATAAATGCCTCTGTTCTCCAGGCGGGCTCCTGATTGCTAAAACTTGAAATAAATGCCTCTGTTCTCCAGGCGGGCTCCTGATTGCTAAAACTTGAAATAAATGCCTCTGTTCTCCAGGCGGGCTCCTGATTGCTAAAACTTGAAATAAATGCCTCTGTTCTCCAGGCGGGCTCCTGATTGCTAAAACTTGAAATAAATGCCTCTGTTCTCCAGGCGGGCTCCTGATTGCTAAAACTTGAAATAAATGCCTCTGTTCTCCAGGCGGGCTCCTGATTGCTAAAACTTGAAATAAATGCCTCTGTTCTCCAGGCGGGCTCCTGATTGCTAAAACTTGAAATAAATGCCTCTGTTCTCCAGGCGGGCTCCTGATTGCTAAAACTTGAAATAAATGCCTCTGTTCTCCAGGCGGGCTCCTGATTGCTAAAACTTGAAATAAATGCCTCTGTTCTCCAGGCGGGCTCCTGATTGCTAAAACTTGAAATAAATGCCTCTGTTCTCCAGGCGGGCTCCTGATTGCTAAAACTTGAAATAAATGCCTCTGTTCTCCAGGCGGGCTCCTGATTGCTAAAACTTGAAATAAATGCCTCTGTTCTCCAGGCGGGCTCCTGATTGCTAAAACTTGAAATAAATGCCTCTGTTCTCCAGGCGGGCTCCTGATTGCTAAAACTTGAAATAAATGCCTCTGTTCTCCAGGCGGGCTCCTGATTGCTAAAACTTGAAATAAATGCCTCTGTTCTCCAGGCGGGCTCCTGATTGCTAAAACTTGAAATAAATGCCTCTGTTCTCCAGGCGGGCTCCTGATTGCTAAAACTTGAAATAAATGCCTCTGTTCTCCAGGCGGGCTCCTGATTGCTAAAACTTGAAATAAATGCCTCTGTTCTCCAGGCGGGCTCCTGATTGCTAAAACTTGAAATAAATGCCTCTGTTCTCCAGGCGGGCTCCTGATTGCTAAAACTTGAAATAAATGCCTCTGTTCTCCAGGCGGGCTCCTGATTGCTAAAACTTGAAATAAATGCCTCTGTTCTCCAGGCGGGCTCCTGATTGCTAAAACTTGAAATAAATGCCTCTGTTCTCCAGGCGGGCTCCTGATTGCTAAAACTTGAAATAAATGCCTCTGTTCTCCAGGCGGGCTCCTGATTGCTAAAACTTGAAATAAATGCCTCTGTTCTCCAGGCGGGCTCCTGATTGCTAAAACTTGAAATAAATGCCTCTGTTCTCCAGGCGGGCTCCTGATTGCTAAAACTTGAAATAAATGCCTCTGTTCTCCAGGCGGGCTCCTGATTGCTAAAACTTGAAATAAATGCCTCTGTTCTCCAGGCGGGCTCCTGATTGCTAAAACTTGAAATAAATGCCTCTGTTCTCCAGGCGGGCTCCTGATTGCTAAAACTTGAAATAAATGCCTCTGTTCTCCAGGCGGGCTCCTGATTGCTAAAACTTGAAATAAATGCCTCTGTTCTCCAGGCGGGCTCCTGATTGCTAAAACTTGAAATAAATGCCTCTGTTCTCCAGGCGGGCTCCTGATTGCTAAAACTTGAAATAAATGCCTCTGTTCTCCAGGCGGGCTCCTGATTGCTAAAACTTGAAATAAATGCCTCTGTTCTCCAGGCGGGCTCCTGATTGCTAAAACTTAAAATAAATGCCTCTGTTCTCCAAGCGGGCTCCTGATTGCTGAGACTTGAAATAAATGCCTCTGTTCTCTAGGCGGACTCCTTATTGGTAAATTTTTAAATAAATGCCTCTGTTCTCTAGGCGGGCTCCTGATTGCTAAAACTTGAAATAAATGCCTCTGTTCTCCAGGCGGGCTCGTGATTGCTAAAACTTGAAATAAATGCCTCTGCTCTCGTGGCGGGCTCCTGATTGCTAAAAACTTGAAATAAATGCCTCTGTTCTCCAGGCGGGCTCCTTATTGCTAAAACATGAAATAAATGCCTCTGTTCTCCAGGCGGACTCCTGATTGCTAAA
>NW_017673343.1:0-11042 GCF_001879085.1 Nicotiana attenuata
AGAGAGAGATAAAATCGATTTGGGAGCGTAAAAATGCGTGAACAGTATACCTATAATGAGCAGTCAGTTTTCCTCCAATTTTTGAAAGGGGAAGAAGCTTCGAGGACATTTTTAAGAGAGAAAATCAGTGGTATCACAAGAGTAATGAATTGATTATTAAACACTCCTTTATTGGGTGATTATAGACCAAATCCAGGCCATTAATCTCATGAAAAACAGTAAAAATAGGATTTGGGCCTGGATTATGAACCTTTAGGGGCGATTTGAGGGGTCAAACGACTCCGATTTTGGTGTTCTTTATATGTACGAAATCGAGAAGATGAAGAACACTTTTCTGTAAAATTTCTGAGATTTCGAGAAGTGGGCCCGGGGCTCGGGTTTTGCAATTTTCGGGATTATTGATGTTTTTGATTATTTTCGATTGGGTAAATTGATCCTCTAGCATAATGTAACGTTTCCGTTTTGGTTGTGGTCAGATTTCGACGCTGCGAGGAGGTCGATTTGAGAGGCAAGGGCCATAGCGAGCTTAGGATTTGCCGCTTGAGGTTAGTAAATAGATGTAAATGCTGTGTTGCAGGGTTTGTACCCCAATTTGCACATGTAGTGCTATGTTGATGGTGACTTGCAGCCGGATACGGTTGTTGGGGTAGACACCCATCGGGATCGTGGACTTGGTCCGTCACTCGCTAATAAAATTACTACCCTAAATTGAATTGAAGCTAAAGTTGATATCCTTATAAAAATGGATTAATTGTTCATAATTGGCCTCAGTGCCAACGATTGAATCTTCAGGGATTGCTCTTACTGGTTTCTTACCATTTTTACATTAATTGAACTCAATCCTAGTATTTGATACTGTTTTCCAGGGGCCCCTCCTGGAGTCTGCACACCCCCAGTGAGCGCCGTCGATTGATAATATAAATGGACGCCTGCACGCCGCAACGGGTACTAGAGAGTACCGTACTATTTGTTGCATTTCTTAATTGAATTGTCATTTCATTTACTTTTTGTTGTAGCATCATTATTTTATTGGATTAATTGAAGTTAGACATTATCTGGATTAAACTGCTGTAATTTTAATAGCTTACATTGTGCCTATCCAGGATTTTTACTCTCAACCTTATTTATGTTTTATTACTCTCTGGGTTGGAAGTACTCACATTACTCCCTACACCTTGTGTGCAGATCTATGTGCACCCACTGAGGCTTGAGTGAGGATTTCTCTGCCGAGCATCATATCTGGGAGCATCAAGGTAGCTGCATGACTCCGCATTCCTGATCTTCCTATCTAACCTATTGCTTTATTTCCGCATTTCTTTAGAGCAATATATAGTAGGTTGACACCCGTATATTAGAGGCTCTGACTTGTGACACCGGATTCTTCAGGCTGTGTATAGTATTTCTACTTGGTTTTCCGCATGTTTTAATTATATTTCAGAGTTTCAGTATTATGACTTAGTAATTATTTGTGTTAATTGAATCATGAACTGTATACAAAGGGTTAAGGTTGTTGAATTGGTCGGGCTTGCCTAGCAGTGTGTTGGGCGCCATCACGACCGGGGTTGGGGTCGTGACAGGCCAAGTGTAAAGTGAATATTGTGTTTAAAGAAAACCACAAGTCTAGATGTGTAAGAAAGAGTATATTAACTTAGTGTATAAGAGTTAGTTAAACCCACGTTTTTGCCCATTTGTAAAGCTTAAATATTAATTCTGATAAGTTCAAATAAGAAAACCATAGTTGAAAACCAATGTTATTACCTAAAGAAGAAACGGGGGGCACTATCTTAAGCACACTCAATTTTCAATTCTAATACCTAGAATCTAAATCAAGTCAGCCAAATTCTTAATATCTCTATGTCTAGATGTTGTATTAGTAAATGATAAAGAAGTATCCTAAGAACCTAGATGATTATAAATCGCTAGTTACTACCCAATGTATTGTCATTGGGTCAAATATTTACACAACTAAAAATAAAATAATCACGTAACTAGACTTAAAAGATAATCATACAAAGATAAAATGTTAGTCACCAATCATAAGCAAAAATAAGACAAAGGAGGGGATCTGCTAGACATCCATGTTTGGCTCTCAAATAGAAGAGTGAATATTTTTTATGAACTCGCTTTCAATAAGTGTAGAGGCTGGACGTGCGTAAGGATATGCGGCTGCGGCGTCGTTGAGTCTCAAAGTAAAACTCTTCGGCTCCGGTGTTCATGTGAAAGAAAGAAAGAAAACAGAACAATTAGAAGACATGTACATTGTTAACTATGAACAGCTAAAGTGAAAAAGTCATATTGTTTATCTAATTTCAATTGTATTTAAGCCATACATTTACATCGATAGATTAAAACTTAGACATCATATATATTTAAAACAAACTCAATAGTCCAACTGGGACACATACAGCTAGTGGTACTAAATAGAGAAAGGCTCTTAAAAAATTAAAGAACAGGTATGTACCCAATACTTCTTAGAAAAATAACTATACATGATTTCTACTTTTTAAGGCATTGTTTCTGTTACTTAAGATTTGTATTAATACCTTCACAGATATCTATTTCATTTTGCATAAATAGAGCAACAGAGTTAAACCTATAGCTCAAATCAATTTATATACTAAACCCCAAATCATTCGGTGTATTTAGAAACAAAGTCTCATATTATCATTGGCTAATGGAAAAAATTTTATAACGGCTAAGTATTCCAAACTTCAACTAAGACTATAGGTCTATAATGTCAGTGGACTTATTTTAATTAAAATAATTCTTAAGCCATGAAAATATATTCTCAAACTAATATTCCTACCTAACATAGAATATCCAAACAGAGGTATGGTTCTTCACTTAGGCAAAATAAGAATTATAAAAACATAGCCTGGTATACCGATAATACAAAATAAAACAGAGCTTTTATACCAGTATTTTGTTTGGCACTTATCAATTACTTTATGCATACTCGTCCCAAACACTAAAACACCTTTTAGAATATGATTTCTATACCAAGCGATTCCTAAATCACATATGATAGTAAACAAATTAATACAGAAATAAATAAAAGTTTAGATCTAACCTTCTTGTGGGCAGTGAACTGTGGCGTCGACCTCGAATCTAGTCTCTCTTAATGAAGAAACTCGAACCTCAAGACGAATGAGTTCAAATACCTCGGTCGAAACTAATATCTACCAAGATAGAAAGAAAAGTTTTGGAAGAGATTCTTAGAGTTTTTGAGTGATAGAGTAGTAATGTTTTATAGAGTAAAGGGGCGACTGAACCCTGAAAAAACCCCTCTGTGAGCTCCAGAAGAGAATATTTATAGGCCACAAAGCTAGGGTTTTGAAGAGCGGGAACTTGAAATTAGAAGTTCAAAATCGACTGTTTGAATCCAAACGTTGGGAATTTTAGTCTTCACGTGACTTGGTCTGAGAAAGGACATATGAGATCAAATCAAATCTCTGAAAATTAGTCTTTCCTTCTCAGAAATTCAAAACGCCAAAAGCCTTTTGGCTTCTTGTGTTGACTAAATCTCGTTGCCAACAAGAGAGAGAGAGAGAGTCACGGGTTCCGAAAGGAGACAAAGAACTTACTTAAAATTGACGAGGCAAGCTTCTGCCATGGTCAAAGATACTGAAGCTTTGCTTGAAAGGGGGAAAGGGGTTAGGATCAGCGTTTCTTGGGGGAAACAAGACAAGAATACCTAGCTGATGTATTAAGATATTCTTGGGTTAAAAATAATTGGGCTGTATCTGATGGGCTAATTTGAAGTGGCTAAAATGCAAGACTTTTGGGCTGTTGAAATTCCAAAATAGCTACTCCAAAGAAGCCGAAAATGTTGGGCTATTTGGACTCCTTTCTTCTATTTGATTACTTGGACTTCTTTATAAGACAATATTATCAAATTAATATTTAATAGCCTTAGCAAAATTATAATTTCTAGTAACTTAATAAAATAGTTGTAAAATACTACAAAATAAATATTGCATAAAATATCATAATATTATTAGACTAAACTTTTTATAAAGTAGTAGTAGTAGTAGTAGTAGTAGTAGTAGTAGTAGTAGTAGTAGTAGTAGTAGTAGTAATCATAATGATAATAATAATAATAGTGATATTAAGTAGATAATAATAATAATAATAATTAGGTCTAGTTTGTGCTAAGAATGGTAAAATAACTATTCTTACATTATTGGTGATATTAGAAGCTTAAAGAAATAGTTTGGAAGAAAGGAGGGACAAAATTGGATGTCAACACTAAGTTGGTTTCATTTTGAGGCGTGCGAGTGAATCAGTTATGGCCTGCGGAAATTGAGACCGAGAATGGCTCGAGTAACAAAGGTTATATTATGCTTCAAGGGGAAAGAGAATCACGGATGTCTTGAGTGGTTGTTGGAAAAGAATTCTCGGTGCATAGAGCAGGAGGTTGTTTGGTTGTATTGAGATGAGGCTACATCATGCGGTATCAGGATGCTAATGAGGTTCGGGTGGTTCTGTTCATTGATCAGGTAAATTGCAGCTTGAATAAGAGTGAATGACTTGCGAGAATAGTTCTAATGTGTTCAAGAGTCTGTATACATCAATTGAGTGCTCTAAAGTTGCATAGGTTGTTAGAAACTGTTGTTTTCATTGGAAGAGGTCAAGACTTGTGGTATTTCTATGTGAATTATGGGATATTATGTATCAGTATCAGGAAAATAAAGGTAACAGACTTAGATTTGCAGGAAGTTCTTCAGAGTAAAGTATTCTGGAATGTGGTGTTTCTGGGAATATTTGAGAGAGTATTCAGCAGCTTATGGGTCTTATACAGTGTGGTCTTATGCTTGGGTCTCGTGAGGTAAGCCTGGGTTGAGGCATTGTGGTGCTATAACAAGAGGGAATATCAAGTTGATGATGAATCGGAAGAAAATTTAGATAGATGGAGTAGCTTGATAATAGACCGAATCGGTATGGTAATGATATGATTAATTCTTTGTATGTGTTCGAGGTAATGGGTTCTTACAGGTATTTTGCAGCAATGCTCTTGGGTTTTGATGGCTTTCTTAGCTTGGTCTAGTTAGAAGGATTCAGTCCTGGCAGTTTAATTTGTGCAAACGGAATTGGGAGAGTTCTTGTTGATTTCTACCGTGGTTGGAGAGGTGCATTTTCTACGAATATGAGAGGCATGGGATGTGTAATGATTTTCTTCTAGATGGGATCAATGGAAGTTCTTGACTAGTTGAGTGCGTAGATGTCTGTGGCTCGGAAGGGAGATAAAAGTTTTCATGTTATCCTTGGATGGTATGGTATATGCGGTATGTCGTGGAGGACCGAGACTGGCGTGTGCTAGGTTACAGTTCAGTTCTAAAAGGAAGTTCATAAAACTCTTAGGCAACGGGTAGCCTCAGATAATCAAGGAAATGGTACTGCTAATTGGAAGTGATTTGACGAGAGTATATGTCTCAGAAAAAGGGTAATGTGATTAAACTGATGATACTTCGGTAGTATTGCGGCATTTTCTTGTTGGATCGACTGGTGGTATTCGGGTATGCTTGGTGGCACAGGGAAATTTTAGAGTATCTATCGTGGAATGTTTGGGTATTAAAGGTGTGCATGTGTTCGGCCGGCGAAATTGGAATCAGATATGATGATTCATGTGCCGTGTGGATGTGGAGATGGAAGTTCTCATATACAGGCTATAATGTGGTTGTAGATCGTGTGTTTCGGCACTGTTTAGTAACTACCGGGATTTGGAGGCTCGAGTGGATCTTTCTTTGCTTGGTATGTTAGATTTTGGATATGATATTGGGGTGTAGACTGGTTGTCTCAGTGTTGGGTTATTCTAGACTATTGCGCTATGGGCTATGCCGGAAATGCCACGGGTTGAGTGGCGAGGTGCGTCGAATTATGTTCTAGCAGAGTGGTTTATATTTCAAAGACCCGGTGGACGGCTGGGAAGGATTGCCTTTCTTAATTGGGCCTTCGTGATGGATGTCAGTGCAGAGGTTTCTACCATTGATTCAGTTTCGGTGTTGAGAGACTTTCCGGATGCATTTCTTGTGGCCGGGCATGTCGCCGGGCGAGGTTGTGGATTTCTGTATTGATTTGGTGCCGGGCACCGTATCGTATGGCTCCGGTAGGAGTTGTAGTAGTTGAAGGAGCAGCTTCAGGCTTCCTTGATAATGAGTTCGTTGGCAGACCAATGTGGATGCGTGTTCTAGCTTGAGTCGGCTTGGTTGGCCCCAAATTGTATTGTTGAGGGATAGGTTGATTCGATCATTTTTGAGCTTGTTAGTGATCTGGGGAGATCTATGAGTTGCTTTTCTGTGTTGTGAGACGTTATGATTTGTTGGTTATGGGCACATGTGGTGCGGTTCTATTTGGGATTCATAGTGGAAGTCGAGCGGGGAAAAGTAATTGGGTGTTGCTCGGTGAATGGAGTATCGGTTATGACCTATCGGGTTGTGTGGTATATGCTATTTGTCTCACCGTGGGTATGATCATGTGCTTTGGTTCCAGACGTCAAATGGTGCGTGGTTGTCGCCTTCGAGCATGGTGACTTGAGGTGTTTCAGGTGGAGCAGTGCTTGGATAGGATCGTGCACTGCCGCGAAGCTATGTGGAGATATGATCTTGCGGGATAGATTCGTGTGTTCTATTCTATGACGTGAGACGGATTCCCAGCCTTGTGTTGTGGTGGTGCTGGTGAGCTTGAGGTACAACTCTTTCAATTGAGTCATTTTCATGATTTGAGTATGTTCGGACTGTTGCTTATTAGTGTGCGTAGTTACGCAAGTTGTGGCTTAGGCCCGTATTGATGTGTCATGTCACCAGGGTGGTGTGTTTGGTCAGAAGAGATCGTTGGGATCATTAATGAATACAAACGAATTCGATTTCAGCATGTTTGATGGGTAAATATCGAGGTTCGGTTCAAAAATTTGCTATGGTAATCGCCAGAGGAGAAATGGCCTCATGAATGGTTGATCTGAGAAATGGTTATGGTCTATTGCGTGTTTCATTTATCATTGGCAGTATATGAAAGAGTTGGAATGAGACTTTAGCTAATAAGAGGTTTTCTATCGGTATTTGGTTGTTATGGGCAGCTGCTGTGAATGGAAGTTATCGCTGCATATGTTGAGTTATGTGGTATATCATAGAATTGCACCTGAGGTTACAGGCATGGGCTATTACAGCTGGTTCGGGATTATTCCGAGTATAGGTGTGAGGTTTTGATCGTATTGATGGTTTCAGAAGTGAAAGTGTGGTTCTATGGTTTATGGACTAGGATGGATTGTGAAATTTCAGCTATGATGTGTTATCGGACCTATATGAGATAGGGTGACGTGGGATCACCCCCAGTTATATGCATGGTAAAGTTATTCAGCTATTGGTTGGCTTCCAGAACAACTCTGGGTACGTTCGAGGACGAACATGTGTTTAAGTGGGGGAGGATGTAACGACCAGAACAGTCGTTTTGAGATTTTGCACTTTGATCGCCAGTTCTTGGGCATGACTTTCCCCGTGTAATGCATTATGACTGATGTAGATCGTTGGTTTTGGTTTTCAGGAAAATTGGAATGAATTTGAAAGAACAGTCTCAGTTGAAAGCTTTGAATTTGAAAGGTTTGACCAAGATTTGACTTGATTGTATATGATCTCGGATCGGAATTATTATGATTTGGTTAGCTCCGTTAGGTGATTTTGGACTTAGGAGCATGATCAGAATGCATTTTGGAAGTCCGTGGAAGGTTTGGGCTTGAATTGGCGAAATTGAGATTTCGGCGTTTTCCGGTTGATAGGTGAGATTTTGATCTGGGGGTCGGAATGGAATTCCGAGAGTTGCTGTAGCTTCGTTATGTCATTTGGGATGTGTGTGCAAAATTTCAGGTCATTCGGACGAGGCTTGATAGACTTTTTGATCGAATTCGGATTTCGGAAGTTTTGGAATTCTTAAGCTTGAATCCGAGGGTGATTTGATATTTTGATGTTGTTTTTAGCGTTCCGAAGGTTGGAACAAGTTTGAATTATGTTATGGGGTGTGTTGGCATGTTTGGTCGGGGTCCTATGAGGCTTGGATATGTTTTGGAAGAGTTTTTGGAAGATTTTGACGTTTTGATTATAAGCATGTAATGATCCAAAGGTCCATTTTTAGTTCTAGAGATCAAAATTTGATTTTGAGACTTCCGGAATTTTGATAATGAATTATAGGAGTGATCTGGAAAGTTTGGTCTAATTTAATCAAGTCGCGATTGGGTTTTTGACGCGAATCATGAGTTAATTGTTTAACGAGCGAAATGGATATCGCACTGAGCAAACGAGCTCCGAATTGAGTTTCGATTGAAGTACTATGTTTGTATCATTATTTGTGACTCATAGGAACAAGAATCATCGAATTCCGAGTTCGTATGGTGGAGCTAGAGCCTTTTTAGTGAAAATAAATATTGCTGGTGCAGCAGGATCTGGTGCGCACCTTTAGCGACCAGATTGTCACTTTTAGCAACGGGAATGGGTCTTTTAGCGACCAGAACAGGTTTATTAAAGCTGTTGCGTTTTTAGCTCATTTTGACCTTCTTTTTGGTGAAAGAACACGACTTGGGGCGATTTTTGAGCAAGAAATCATGGGAAATCTTGAGGTAAGTCACTTGTGATCATTTCTACTCCATAATATTGAATTATCATCGAATAATCCGACTAGATTACATGAGTTTGAGGTGTAAATTGAGGATTTGGACCTAGGGATTTGAAAATAAGATTTGAAGATTTGGAGGCCGAATTATTATCGGAATTTAGTAATTTTGGTATGGTTGGACTCGTGGCGAGATAAGGAACCCGTTGATGTGAAAATTTCCGAGTTTCGAGAAGTGGGCTCGGGGCTCGGGTTTTGCTAATTTCGGAATTTTTGATATTTTTCAATTGTTTTTGCTTGGGCTTTGTTCCCTTAGCATATTGTGACGTATTCGTTCTGGTTTTGGATAGATTCGACGTGCGTGGAGGCCGATTCGAGGGGAAAAGGCGTTGTGAGCTAGAGATATCGCCGGTTCGAGGTGAGTAATGATTGTAAATGATATCCTGAGGGTTTGAAACCCCGGATTGCACATCGTAGTGCTATATTGAGGTGAGACACGCGCTTGATGATGAGCGTGGGGTCGTTTGCTATTGAGGATTGTGACTTGATCCGCCCCGATTGATGCTTTTACCGTGTATTTGATTGAAGCTTATTTGTTATCATCATAATTTGGACTGGTTGCCATATTTGGGCTTCGTGCCAACTATTTGAACCCTCCGGGGATTTTTATCACTGTTTCCTCACTGTTTTGACTTACTACTTGAACTCAGTCGTACCGTTTTCCACTGTTTTACAACTGAGCCACTTCTATTCGATTTTAAAACTAAAATGATATATTAAATGATGTTTTGGGCTGAGAACTACCGTTTTACAAATGCCTGAAGGGCTTATGTGATTTCTGGACTGAGTATGGCCGAGGGCCAGTTGTGAGGATACTATGGGACCGGGCTGCGCGCCGCAGCAGTGCTGTACTGATACTGATGTGAGGCCAAGTGCCTAGACTTGATGCCACGAGATGGCTTGATATTGCGCTTGGGCCGTAAGGGGCCCCTCCCGGAGTCTGCACACCCCCAGTGAGCGCCGTCGACGATAAACGAATCGGGCTGCACGCCGCAGCGATATGTGAATCGGGCTGCACACCGTAGCGGTACTAGTACTGTTCTATGTGTTTACTTTATTTCATTTGTTTTCCATTATCTGTTGTCTGTGCTACTTCATGCAATATCTACCTGATTGCCTGGCATTATGTGATGTCTGAGTGTTGTGCCGAGGGGCGGATTTCTGTGCTTATCTGCACTATTTGTTTGCATTCATTTGCGTGACTGCTGAAAAAGTCATTTTCAAAAGAGGTTTAAACTGAGCTAAGATGTTTCTCTAAGGATTTCACAGTCTCACCGTTTTTCTCAAAAGGGTTTTGCACTGCTCTATACAGCATGATGATTTGTTATACGTGATTTCTTACTGCTCAGTTGTTATTTACCTTTATTACTCACTGAGTTGGAGTACTCACTTTACTCCCTGCACCTCGTGTGCAGATGCAGGTATTTATCCACCCGTTAGCGGGTTTTGGCTGATCAGAGGCAGAGTTATAGGAGTTAGCGAGGTGACTGCCAGGTTCGCAGCACCATTTTTCTCTCTTTTGTTCATTACTCCGGTTTTGTATATTTTAGACCTTGTAGTTGGATTTACACTCTAATAGATGCTCGTGACTTGTGACACCCCGATTAGGGCTGTGTTGGGTTGTAATTGCGCTAATTAATATCATGAAATCATATTTAATCTGCTTATGAATTGTCTAACTGCTTAAAAGAGGTGTTCTGAAATGGTCTGGATGGCCTTGTCTTCACGAGAGGCGCCATCACGACCGGAGCGGGGTTTGGGTCATGACAATATACAAGTATGAAGACAATAATTCATAATTCTTTTCAGGAGTTCCTCTTATTAAAGCTGAAGTACGTTGAATAGAACGCCACACCTTCTGATACCCAATGTCTAGTCCATGCAATTTTTGCATTTCTGCCATTACAAAAGCTGGTGTAACTTCAAACCTTGGGTCTCGAAGATTGTCAATAATGTAACCACTAATCAACTTTGAAGTTGCATGCCTTTGATCAGCTTTCATAGTGTTAACTGAGCAGTCATGATTTTTCTCAATCTTTACTATCTTGAACAGTGTTGAATCTTTAATTCTGAAAGCACGCACACACCACCCACTCCTATCATCATTGCATTTCAACGAATATCTTGTTGAGCTTGATCTAACAACCTTGAATTCAAAATGTCCTTTAATTGCTATATTCGAAAAACAGTTAATTTACTCTTCTTTTTGTCAAATATTGATCCCACTTTTATTTTATCCAACGAAGCATTTCCTCTTAATATCGTAGTTGGGGATTCTCTTTGTTTCGAATTTGAGCTTCGTTAGCGAACAAGCTTTGAGTATTCAAGTCTTAGAGAGTGCACAGGTAATAGAAGAAGTAGCTGAGAAAACCTCTATCAACTAACTA
>NW_017673343.1:13968-56454 GCF_001879085.1 Nicotiana attenuata
CAAGTGACATGTTCTGGCCAATCAAATGCGGCCATGTCACACTTCAATTTGATTGGTCGGAAAGAGTTTGTTCTTATCACAACTCCTCCCTTCCACAACTATAAATAGGGGTCTTCATAACTCAGAAAAGACACCAGAAGTTATAACAAGAAGCAAAAGAGAGCTCATGGATGAAACGCCGCAAATTTCTCTACAAGTTTCAAGCTTCAAGCAATCAAGTTCAAGCTCAAGAACGAACAACTTAAGCTCGAGAAATCAAGTTCAATCAACGAAGAACAAATCAAGATTCAAAGAGTACGACTTCGAATCAAAGTTCGTGTTAATTGAATTCTAGATCATCGTTCGTGGAAACAAATATAGATTCAAGATCAAGCACAAAGGCCCTTGAATTTATTTACGATTGGAAAGAAGAATCCGAGGAGTCATAGAGATTGTAACACTCAAATATTCGAAATAAAATACTACGATTGTTGCAGTATTTTTCGGTCTTGATTTTATTTTCTCGACGCAATTTATTGTCTACACATGCCTGTAAATTCCAGTCGTATTTTCTAATTATAACTGCCTCCCTGCCCTCTCCCTTGTATCGAGTGAAGTTACAACAATCCAGTGTAATCCCACAATTGGAGTTTGTGGAGGATAGGATGTACGTAGTTTAACCCCTATCTTGGAAGGGCCGAGAGATTGTTTCTTGTATCGGGTGAAGTTCATTCCTTTTAAGAGTTTTTGTTCCCGAAATTTTTATTTCCTAGACGGCCTGTTTGTTAGATGAGACATAGACAGGGTTCTGTTAAGTTTTGTGATTGTTGAATGCATAAATAAAGAAATTTAAAGTTCTAACTGTTTATCATAGATGGGGAGTATGGTGACCTTTCTGATGTAAAATTTTAGATGATATGCTGTTTTTTTTTTGGGGATTATGCAGCATCGTTAGCAAAGAATGGAAGGAGATTTGAGGAACCTACCACAAAGCATTTAAATGATTATGCGGAAGCAGGGTTGCGTATTCTCTTGCTTGCCTACAAAAAGCTGGATAAGAAAGAGTACTCTGGCATGGAATGAAGAGTTTACTAATGGTGATAGAGATGTCATGCTTGCCCAAGCTGGTCTCAAGATCCGGGTTCTGACAGGTGACAAGATGGAAACAGCCATCAACATAAGGTCTGTCTCCCACTCAGAGATATATCTTCTGCCATCTCTTTCTTACTCACTTGTTTAGTTATTGGATTTGAGCTGGTAAAATATGCATCCCATCTTTTCTTTATTACGTATCTCTTTATTTATTTTACAAAGAAGGGAGCCTTGGAGCAACGGTAAAGTGGTCTCCATGTGACTTATAGATCACGGATTTGGACCGTGAAATTAGCTACTTATATTTGCATCTGGGTAGGCTTCCTATGTCACGTGCCCCTTTATCTCTTTTTATTATGAGGTAATGTAGTATCTTTTCTTAATTATATCTCGCTATCCACTTTGTGGTTCTCTTAATCCCCTACTGCACCATCTAAGAGAATGATTAGATACACAACTACACCAAACCACTTTAGTTCGTACAGCAGATGGTGAGAGTAGAAGAAGGCTCTTGTACCTTTGGAACATAAGAAAGAGATCATATATAGTGGCAATGTCCCAGAAGAGAATTAGATAATGAAAGAGGAAATATTTGGCATCATTTTTTGCTGATAAAATAATCTATTTTATTAAATGTTTTGGGAAGAAAAGCCTGTTTACAAGAAGTAATACATAAAGAAGGTTGAATATCAAACTCCATCAAATCAAAAGCCTTGATGCGTATGCAACTGACTTGGAACTGTTTATGGAAACTACTAATATAATTGATCATTGGTTTTTATATAAAGCAGCACTTCAGTATATAATCAAGAACCTTTAGCATGTCCTTGTTTCATCATCTCCTACATTAGTTTTTAAAATGCTCAAAAGATTAGTTTCCATCAAGGAGAAATGAGGTGTCTGATTTACTGGTTGAAGTTTCTCATTTACTGGTTAAGCTACAGAATCTACCTTTTCTAAAACTGCACTCCTAAATTTGACACGAAAACTAGCAAACAATGTCCAACTCCATGCCCAACTTAGAAATGAAAAGGCAACTTATGTTGCCATGCAGCATGAATGAGCATTTTGCAAATTGAACAGATACTTTCTCCAATGGGATTTCAATGTCTAATTTGCTTTCGGATTTAGCAAACACTCCTCCCCTAAATCATTGTAGATAATGACCTAATTGGAGTGGTTGCCAAAACGAGTTATCTTCTGTGAAGAGACGAGCAATACTACCTAGGTAGTGAGAGAGGCAAATCCATGATTTAAATTTTATGGGTTCAGATTTGTAGTTCTATCATATCTCATCTAATTTAATGGGTTCAAAATTTATTATTTGTTATTTAATGAGTTTTTGAATAAAAATACATGGTATGAGCGAAAGTTAAGAATTTCAACTGAACCCATAGCGAAAGTTAAGGGTTTCAACTGGACCTATTGTGGAAACTATGCCTATAGGATCGATCATTGGTAATATCAATCCGCTTTGAAGTTAGTAACTGGATAGGTTTAAAGGGAATATGTTATCTCAATCAACACTAAGACTCTAAAATGCTGGAATATATCGCTGCCTTCTCTCCTTCTACCAGCTAAAGAAACCTCGAAGAAACAGTTACCTTTTTAGGAAACTACAATTAGCTTCCTATGAACCAAACGGTCCAATCCACATAATCAAATACTCAACGAGACTCAAGGAGATACACTTGGCATTCTAGAAAGAGAAAAGGCAGAGAGGAACTCATAACTACTAGGAAGGTGCAGAAGTGTAGTATAAGTATATCTAACTATATACCTTTGAATCAACTCAACATGACTAGGAGTATTGAATTTAGCCCTGAGCTCTTCCAGTTCTTTCACCGTCATCACTGACCGAAAAGCCCCAAATTCGGCGTCAGGGGATTTGGTGAAATCAGACAGGGAATCGGGGTTGCGTGGAATTATCTCTTCCACCAACGGGAAGGCTCCATCGTCAGCGGTAGCAGGAACACCCTCCTCATGGGGAGGATATGCCACTGCCAAGGGGGGGGGGGGATATAAATCCCCTCACCGGACTCAGAAGGTATGTTAGACATCGTCTTCAATAAGAGAATGGGGTTTCGAAAGAAGAAGATGAACGAAGGACATGATTGTTTTACAAAAAAGTATAAAACCTTTTGATTAAATCAATTAATAATAATGAAGGGGTAAATCTTAACCAAGCATAATCCATTTCAGATCTAAAAATGTATAGTGAGATAATGAATGAAAAGTAGGAACATTCTAGATTTATTGATGTTACAATCTCACCTTTTATGAGAGGAAAGAAAAATTGGTTTACATCCTTCACAAAAAGATATTCTAAGAGAAAGAGTAGAGAGAAAAAGTCCAGCCCCCTTTTTCGAGAATTCCCCTTCTATATATAGTTCTTGGATCTTTACTATGTTCTTTGACCAACGTACTCTCACGCAACGGTCTTTTTCGTCGTTATTCGAGTACCATTTTTACCTAACATACACTGTCGTGGACTGAGGTTGGTCGTGGTGCTTCTCGCTGTTTCGCCACCTAGGCGGTCACAACTTGGTCGACCACTGTGGTCAGATTTTGACCTATACAGTTAGTCCCTCTGTCTGTCGAGGTCGTCCCTTGGTGGGTGATCACTGCCTACTCCGCACCACTAAAATTAGCGAGAGAGGGTCGCAATAGCTTTTACCCGATTTTGGGTCGGGATCGAATCCACAGAGAGCTAGGATTTGAGTTGAATATCTATCTAGTTGAGGATTGCGTGTGTGCTCTTAATTGGTCTTCTACTCATTTTTGGATTTTCTTTATAATTCTATTTTTATCAAACTNAAGAAATCAAGAAACAAAAGAAAACACATGGTTGCTTCCCAAGAAGCGCCTGATTTAACGTTGCGGCACGACGCAGGTTACCATCACATCATTTGAAATGAACAACAGCCACCACATGGCTATCATCAAACTTCCGAAGATAATGCTTGAGTCGATGCCCATTCACTCTAAAGACTTCACCATTTTTATTCTTCAAATCTAGAGCACCAAACGGGGTTACACACACAACTTCAAATGGCCCACTCCACTTTGATTTCAGCTTTCCCGGAAATAACCTTAGACGAGAGTTGAATAAGAGCACCAAATCACCAACTTTGAACTCCTTTCCACGAGCATATTTGTCATGAAGGTACTTCATCTTGTCCTTATACAAGGACGAACTAGAGTATGCATGGAACCAGAATTCATCAAGTTCATTGAGTTGTTCAACACGAAGATTAGCCACAACATCCCACTCAAGATTAAGCTTTCTCAAGGCCCACATGGCCTTATGCTCCAACTCCACTGGTAGATGACATGGTTTCCCAAACACCAACCGGTACGGTGACATACCAATTGGGGTCTTGTAAGCGGTCCGGTAAGCCCATAAAGCATCATCTAACTTTTTAGACCAATCGGTCCTATTAGCATTGACGGTCTTGGAAAAAATACTCTTGATCTCCCTTTTAGACACTTCAACCTGGCCACTTGCTTGAGGATGATAAGGTGTAGAGACTTTGTGGTTGACACCATACTTGGAAAGCAAGGTATCCAAAGCTCTATTACAAAAATACGATCCTCCATCACTAATGATTGCCCAGGGTGTACCAAACCTTATGAAAATGCTCTTCTTTAGAAATGACACCACACTCCAAGCTTCATTGTTAGGCAAGGCTACGGCCTCAACCCATTTTGACACATAATCAACCGCTACAAGAATGTAAGTGTTCCCGCACGAGCTAACAAAAGGGCCCATAGAATCGATACCCCATCCATCAAAGATATCAACTTCCAGAATTGTGTTCAGAGGCATCTCATCTTTCTTGGAAATCCCGCCCGCTCGTTGACATTGATCACATCTTTTCACTAGATCACTTGCATCTTTGAACAATGTTGGCCAATAAAAACCACAACTTAGAACTTTCGAAGCCGTCATCACCCCTCCATGATGGCCACCATAGGGGGAGGAATGACAAGCCTCCAAAATACTCACTTGCTCTCCCTCCGGAACACACCTTCGAATCACACCATCCGTGCNAGTTGAGGATTGCGTGTGTGCTCTTAATTGGTCTTCTACTCATTTTTGGATTTTCTTTATAATTCTATTTTTATCAAACTACTAATTGAAAATGCAACTAGATTAAGCTAAGAGATGAATTGCTACAAGTGGTATCTAATAGTTTAAATGGCACTAGGGTAGTGACCTTCACCTAGGTGGCTAATTTACGGGTAATTGTATCTAAGGCACGATTGACATGATTGGGGAAATATGTTATAACCGTTGCTCAATACTACCCACTCTACACCTCTCGGTAGAAAGAGTGGTTTTTCCCATATGACTCTCTCGAGACCAAATGAGTATGCATATTTGCCCGAGTAACTAGGGTTCAAGTCGGGTAATTAATCTCTCGAGGTTTAACCCTTTAATTGGGACTATCAATTCTCTTGAGTCCATCCCAATTCCTTGTTGAGTCAATTTTGGAGACTTGGGCTCTCTTTCTCAAGAAGAGCAAAAGTCAACTAAGCACAAACCAGTGTTTGCAACTACTAATTCATAAATTAAACCATAAAATTGACCCAAATAACAAACACCCATAATCAATCTAACCTTAAATCACAACACCCATCAATTACCCACACTAGGGTTGAGCCACAACCCTAGCTAATGGGTTTAGCTACTCATGCTTGAAGCTAATATCAGAGAAATAGATGAAGAAAAAGACATATTAATTAAACACTAAAGAAAATACAGAGAATCTATCGTTAGAGTTAAGCTAAAATGACCAAAATGGCTACAAAATAGCTTCTCACGAGCGCGACTGCTGTTCTAAAAATAACTGATTACCCTAAAAATGGAAAAAGGTTCTATTTATACTAAGCTGGAAAAACTGGACAAAAATGCCCCTGCGGGGTCAGTGCGGGCCGCACAAAATGAACTGCGGCCGCACTAGGCTCTTGGTCTTGAAGTCTTGGCTATCTGAACTCAGGTTCCGCGGACCGCGCAGAATGGACCGCGGCCGGGGAGGTCTCCAATGCGGTCCGCACAATAATGACCGCGGACTGCGATGGCTTGATCCTGGGCAAGTTGCAACTCTCTGATCTTCTCTTCTGCGGACCGCACATAATGGTAGTGCGGCCGTAAAGCCTTCAGTGCGGACCGCGCAAGATTGACTGCGGCCGCACTGCCTTGAAGCTTGTTTTGCCAGTTCTCTGAATCTCCCTAGTGCGGACGGCACAAAGTGTAGTGCGACCGCACTCGGCCTGTTTGTCCTGAGTTTGCCTTGTCTTTGGTATTGAGCAAGTTTCACTCCTTTTGAGACGAACTTTGACATTTCGTCACTTTGTCGATCAAACCTGCAATCAAGCACAACTTATGAGCCTTTTGGGACTATTTTGTAAGAATTTATACTCAAAGTGTAAGCAAGAAGGATCATGAAACACGTCAAAATCCCTAACTATCAACTCCCCCAAACTTAAGATTTTGCTTGTCCTCAAGCAAACAAAATAAGACCCACCCCTTGAGGTAACATCCAAGAATTTTTAGCTATCCTAAAGTAACCTCAACTAGCCTCAATTGGGACTAACAATTGCCCTCAATACAAACGAATCATTAACAACATTTAACTTTTGAAACCCCATGGATCAAGAGCGACACAAAAGCATCAATAGTTGACTCAACATATCAAAGAACTCTCTCAATTACTTTGGTCATTGTGGAACCCAAACTCACACATCCTCAAATCTCCCTAAGCAAACCTCACCTTTTTAGAGTATTGACACACAAATCGAGGTTAATAGGAATTCACTCATCTCTCTCAATAAAAGGTCACAAGTCCAGCTCTAAGTACCATATGCTTGCCCCTTATGTAAGTATCCACTAATGTAAGCTTCATTCAACTCAAAATCATATAGGGCTTTTGTGAAGTCATTGTGAAGGCTTTTGGTTCAGGGTAGGAAATGTTTTGGTCTAAGTGGGTTCCATCTCCCCTTAAGCACTTCTTTTGATTCATTTGGCACAATTCACTTGACTCTTTGAGTCATTTCACCTCTTTCTAAGGGGTTAGAGAGACACATTGTCACTCTTTCTTATGCATTTCAAACATTTTCTCCTTTTTCAACTTTCCACACCTTTCTTTCTTTTTCATTGCTTTTCTTGAATCCCTTTTTACTCTTTTTCACATTGCACTTTCTTTTTGTCTTTTTGATTTTCTTTCTTTTTCATTGCCTTTCCTTTTCTTCATTTTTGTGCCTTCTACCACTTTGTTGTCATCCTCGTCTCTCCCCCTAAACTTATACTTTTGCCATGTGCTCAAGGAAAGATCGGGTGCCAAGAGAGGGTATCTTTTAGAACGGGTATAGGCTTGTATCATGGTTCTTGAAAGAAAAAGGTCTAAGGCTCAAAAGGGTTAACTAGGGATCTTATCATTGGTAGGTTATAGAATTGTTCAATCTAACATTTGGATCAAGGAGAGACTATAATCACGTCTCAAGTCAAAATTCACGTAGGATTTCGCCTCAACAAACATTCAGGGCAAGTTCTATACCAATGGCTCGGGACTTGGACTCGCAATTCAATTACTCACCACACAAGCTAGGGGATTGCTAAAGACATAGAGTCGGGGGCCCACAACGACCTTAGATACGATTTGAGCACACAATGGTCCGAAAAACCACTTGATGATTATCGGTCAATACAAGAGTCTCAAGGCCACGACTTTCACCATCCTAAACACAACAATTTGTCTTTGACCATGGGATCAAAGGCAAATGTGCTAGGCCCAAGTGAAGATTTGCTTGAGGTACCTTTAACTACAAACTACCAAAAACAAAAAACAAAAACGGACTCAAACCCTTAAGAAGGTTGTCATGCCATCTATCATTGGGAAGAGCCACCCGGTTCACACAAAACTCCACCTTTGGAAAGAACCATGGCATTAAGAAAACCAAAGGCTTATTAAAACGTCCAAAACAAAACAAAAGGCTACGAGCCTATATAAGAAGCTTAAAACCAAAAAAATTTGCGAAAATAGAAAATAGAATGAATATGTACAATAGGGGATTTGAATATACAACGGGGAATGAATATATACAATGATGTAACTTTATATACAGACCAAAGGAAAGATAAAAAGTGTGATAAAAGTAAATAAAT
This sequence comes from Nicotiana attenuata, assembly GCF_001879085.1. NCBI lineage: Eukaryota > Viridiplantae > Streptophyta > Magnoliopsida > Solanales > Solanaceae > Nicotiana > Nicotiana attenuata. The sequence continues at coordinate 22,208 of NW_017673343.1, forward strand.
GTAAAATTATATACAGACCAAATGAAAAGCAGGAAAGTATAAAATGAATCAGTATATATACAGTCATCCAACAAAAAAAACATAGGGCGCACCCCCTCAAATAAAAGCTGGCATTATCCCCAATGCCAACTAAACCAAATAAGCACCAAAAATAATAAAGAAAGGATATGAAGACTCCCTAAGCCTCGTCTGTCTGCATATGATCATGAGTGGTCCCTGGGTCCTCTGTGTGCTCGGGAACCTCAGACTGGTTCCCGGTATCCTGCTGCTCAGCTGCTGGGACCTGGTCCTAGACCTGGACGGGTTGTGGATCTAGTACATCCTGTGGCTGACTGGAGGAAGCCTCCGGTGGGTCCGCCAACTGGATGATGGCATCATCTGCTCTTGGGATCTTCCTCCTCTTCTTTGGAGGCCTCTGTGCCTGCTCTTGCTGTGTATCTGCTGCTGGAGCTGGGTCCTCAAACAACAAGTCTAAAGGCAGCTGGTCTACCTTCAGTCTATCTACATCCGCCCTCAGCTCCTTCACGGACTCCCTGGAGGCCCATGTCTTGCGCAGCTTCTTGTGCTCCTTGGCAAGCTCCTTTAGAGCCTTGCCATGTGAATCCACTGCCTTTGCCAAATCAGCCTGGGTATTGAGAATCTTCTCCTGGTTTTCTAGTATCTTCTTCAATGCATCCTCAATGGACTTTGGGACCTGTGCTGGCTGAGGATTTGACTGAGCTGCAATGGTGGAGGTCAAGGTAGACAACTTGGACGAAGCAGTATACATCCAGTTGTTTAGACTCTGAAGCGTCTGGCTCAGCCGGTGGGCAGTGATAAGATGGGCCCGGGAAGATGGAATCTCCGGGCCAACTGAGGTAGAAGGACCTGGAGGAATGTCAGCTAAAGTGGACGGTCCGGAAGGCATACCTGCAGTAGTGGAGGCAGGCTCAGAGGGGGCCTCTACCATAACTAGCTCTTCAGACTGGCCAGTTGAGGCAGAAGCAGGGGCTTTGTAGTTCTTGTCCTTGGGGTTGTCTGGCCCCTTCAAACTATACCATGAGAATGGAGCCGTAGCCTTGACCTTGATATCAAACGGCCTCTTCTCGACCTTCAAATCTCTGAAGTACATGGTCATGGTGTTGGGGAAAGGGTAGTTCCGGTCGGTCTCGGAGCCCACAAGAGAAATGATGCGGGACATCACATTCCCCACATTGATGGGGTACCCTACCATGATGGAAGCAACTAGGACAGCCCGGTGGAGAGGTAGAGTCTGATCATGGAAAGTGGGGTCTAATCGGCTGCATTCAAACGTCTCCCAACCCCTCGCCTCAAAGTTGAGGGTCCTCCGAAGTATCTTGACCCCAGCGGTCAACCAGTCAGGAACTGTCCCCGGGATTGCCAGGAACTGAGCTAACCATGGGCGGACCTCCTCGCCTATCTCCATCTTTGCCATGTAGAGAGACTCATCAACATCAGTGAACCCTAAATAATCATTCAGAGACTTCCCGTCGAATAGCACCTTTTTGTTTCGAACCTTGGTCACTTTAGAACCCTTGACGATGTGGGCCACATTACAGTAAAATTCTTTGACCAAGTGTTCATTTGCCTCCATGCAGTCATCTAGAAAGTGCTCCCACCCCACTCTCGTTCTGAACTCTCTCTGCACATTTGGGTTGTGGGGTAGAAGGTCTCTATCTATGAAGCTCCTCTCTAAAATCAGTTTTCTTACCGGCAACCACTCCCTGAATTTGTGGTATGCCACCTGGCTCACGAATCTATCTTCCCACACTTCGAGTTTTCTAGTATAGGAAACCCCCCCAACCTGAGGCTCACCACCCTCCGGTACCTCCTCATCTCCCTCATCATCTCCCTCACCTCCGCATGCACTCTCCCCGGATAATGAAGCTGCGGGAGAGGTGGAGTCGTTACCACTACCGGCTGTTGAGGCCTCAGATGAATCAGAAACGACATTAACTGTCCTTCGGATAGTGGGTGATGGTGGAGGAGAATCATCAGTCAATCTGAAACTCGTGGCGATATGAGTTGGCACCGAGTATGAGGAAATGTCTTGGGATGGCACATACTCACTCCCCGATTGATCACAGGCTCTGTCAGCTGCCTTAATTGCTTTTCTCATCTTCTTTATATTTTGACGAGCTTGGGGAGTGAGTTTAACCAATCTCTACTTCCCTCCCCGGGAAGAATCACCTTTCCCGGGTTGTTTTGAGCCTTTACCTCGTAGTTTAACCATTATCTGGAAACACAGCATCTAACATTGTTAGTATCAGTACAGACAGTGAGACATTAGTGCAGGAAGAATTGTAGAACATAAGCAGACAGTTGCAGAAACAGTAGCAGAACATGGCCTGTGCGGACCGTACAAAATGGAAGTGCGGCCGCACTGAGGCCACTGCGGACCGCACAAAAATGACCGCGGTCCGCACAGGTCTAAGGTCCCAATAATAAGCTCTCTGAATCTCACCACCGCGGCCCGCACAAAATGGTACCGCGGTAGTGCGGCCGCACTGGGCTTAAGGTCAACTTTCAGGAAATCATCACTGCGGACCGCACAAACACGACCGCGGTCCGCGGAGGGTGCCTAGATATGGCACTGATTATGGTTCTTGGGTTTTGCATTTTAGTTCAAGTTTTCACCTAGATATTGTCCCTACTCAATTACCCAGTTAATTATGCTCACCAAGCTCACAAAATTTAACATTTAAACTAAACTAACCTAAAAATTGAAGAAATACGGGAATGAAGAAGGATTACAAGCTACAAGAAATGAAACTAAAATGAAATTAAACAATTAGACTAAAAGGAGTTAGGTGAACTGTTACCAGAATTTGAGCAGGAAAGAATCAACACAAAGCAACGATTAATCACGAGCAAGGAAGAAGGATGAATAGTACTTAGTCTCTTATGAGTTTAAAATTGGCGAAAAGTGTATACAGGGGTCCCTGAGGCCTATTTATAGACAACCGTTGGGACCCATCCTCACCTACCAGCGCGGCCGCACAAAATGGACCGCGGTCTGTGCTGGGTTTGTTTAGAAGAAATTTAAGAAGGCAACCTCTGCGGTCCGCACAAAATAGACCGCGGCCGCAGAGGTCCACTGAGGTCCACACAAAATGTCATACAGCCGCGGTGGCATGCTTTAGAGAGTCCTCCACTTAGCCTTCACCAGTGCGGACCGCACAAAATGTAGTGCGGCCGCACTGGCAACTTCAGAGACTGATCATTTTCTTCACACCGTTTTGCACTGCATCAACACAATCTCTGCAACATCTCACAACCAATTAGCCCAAAAATCAATACTATACTACAAAGAAAAAAAAAACGAGAAGAAAAAGACATGGGTTGCTTCCCAAGAAGCGCCTGATTTAACGTCGTGGCACGATGCATTTTACCACCACATCACTCTAGATCAAGAAGCGCAACCACGTGGCTATCATCAAACTTTCCAAAAAGAAATAAAAAGCACGCCCAGCGAGTCGGCCAAGCATCTGATTAATGAATGGCAAGGGATAATGATCCTTGCGGGTCACTTTTTTCAATTTTCCGTAGTCCATGCAACCCTGCCAACCTGTGACTGTTCTTGTAAGAATCAACTCATTCTGAGAATTTGTCACCACGGTCATGCCACCTTTCTTTGGTACACATTGCACTGGAGAAGTCCAAGAGCTGTCAGAAATAGGGAGCTCCACCTCGGCGTCCAACCACTTGATAACCTCTATTTTCACCATTTCTTGCGTCGCCTCATTTGATCTTCTTTGATGCTCCAAGGACGGCTTTGCATCATCCTCCAAGATAATTTTGTGAGTTTCCCTGTTTGTAGGATCCAAAGACAATCTCCTAGGCTCACAAGAGTGCGAGCCCATACCCTGTAAAGCATCCATGCACTCCACTCTACTTGAAAAATCATTGACATCCATATTTAGAGGCACGGCCTCAAGGGAATCCTCCACATTGATCATAGAACTTGTGTCATCCACTATCACTGCTGTGACAATGTCCACAAATGAGCAGACCTCCGTGCTATTGGGTTGCTTCATGGACTTGCAAACATGGAAGACGACCTTTTTATTCCCCACTCGGAAAGTTAGCTCACCCGCTTCAACATCAACCAATGCCTTCCCCGTTGCAAGGAAAGGTCTCCCTAGAATAATTGGGACTTCAAAGTACACATCACAATCCAAAATAACAAAGTCGGCCGGCAATATAAACTTGTCCACCGGACAAGCACATCATGAATTATGCCCAAGGGTCGCTTCATCGATCGATCCGCCATTTGAAGTCTCATTGAGGTTTGTCTAGGTTGCCCAATTCCCAAAGTCTTGAAGACCGAATAAGGCATCAAATTTATGCTTGCCCCCAAATCACAAAGGGCCTTGGCAAAATCCGCACTACCGATAGTGCAAGGGATAGTAAAAGCTCTGGGGCCTTCAAGTTTTGGGGCCATAGAATGCACGATAGCACTAACTTGGTGAGTCATCTTTATTGTTTCACAATCCATCGACCGCTTTTTTGTCACCAAATCTTTCATGAACTTTGCATAGCCCGGCATTTGTTCAAGGGCTTCCACCAACGGCACATTTGTGGACAAGCTCTTCATCATATCAATGAACTTTTTGAATTGATTATTGTTTCTTTGCTTTGCAAGCCTTTGAGGATAAGGCGGAGGTGGCCTAGGCAAAGGTGCCTTGGCTTTGGGCGCCACCGGCTCGGGCATATCAATCTCGTGTTCCCTAGATGGGTTCACGTCATCTTGGGTTTCCAACTCGGCCTCATCAATGTCAATCCTCACATTATTGTTCACCTCATTCTCAACCACATCTTCAACTATCAAAGGAACATCATTTTCTTGCAACTCAACATCATCATCCACAACTTGCTTATCTTTCGAGGCATGCACATCACCGCCTCTCCCACTTCGTGTTGTAACCGCCATCACATGATTGTTCCCACCCTTAGGGTTCACTACCGTATCACTTGGTAGAGCACCCTTTGGGCGAGTATTCAACGATTGAGAGATTTGGCCTAATTGCACCTCTAAATTCCGGATAGAGGTATTGTTGGAAGCCTATTGAGCATCGGAATCTTGGTTCTTCTTCATCATTTGTTCGAACATCATTTCTATTCTTCCCATATCATTACCTGAAGAACTAGATCCTTGAGAAGGGAACGGGGGTGAATTGTTCGGTTGTTGGTACATTGGGGGCCTTTGAAAGCCTTGCCCCCAATTGCCTTGATTTCCATTGTTGTTCCAATTGCCTTGACCATTGTTGTTCCAATTGTTGTTATTACCATTCCAATGCCCTTGGCTGCCTTGATTGTTGTTCCCCCAATTACCGCCTTGGTTGTTGTTATTCCAATTACCACCACCTTGTTGTTGATTGCCCCAATTACCTTGGGGTCGCCATTGTTGGTTTGAAGAGTTGCCTCTACTGCCTTGATAGTTGTTAACATATTGTACCTCTTCATTTTGCTCATCATAGCCATCATTCGGAAACCCATCACAATCATCATCAAATTTCTCAGAATTCCCTTGGTTTTGTTGAATCATCGCCTCGTTCATATCGTAGTTTGGGCATTCTTTCACCATTGTTCTAAACCGCTCCCAAATCTCTTGCAAAGGTTCCGTGGGTTCTTGCATGAAAGCCAATATCTCATCTCGAAGTGCCGCCATATGCCCGAATGAGAAAAATTTAGCAATAAACTTATCCGCCAACTCATCCCAAGTTGTGATGGAATGATTGGGGAGCCTCTCTAGCCAATCCAATGCCTTTCCCCGAAGTGAGAACGGGAAAAGTCTCAACCTAAGAGCATCTTCGGACACATTCGTCTGCTTGCTACCCCAACATGTATCCACGAACCCTTTTAGATGTTTGTAGGCATTTTGATCTGCAGCGCCTGTGAAATACCACGCTGCTCAAGTAAGGTCAACATCACATTGGTTATCTGAAAATTGCCCGCCCGGATTCTGGGAGGGAAAATAGCACTCGCATACCCTTGATTTGGTAGCACCCGAGGAACCGCTCTTGGAGGTGGCGGAGGAGGGTCTGGAACGTTGTCATTAGCATTGGCCTGGCGGCCTCGTCGTGGTCCGGGAGGTACAAGAGGCACCTCATCCTCTCCAATTTCATCAACCTCCTACCCTGCAAGCACATTTCAAAGAGGGTCATTCGCGTTTAAAGCCAATTGGTACCTGTAGTAATCACACACACAAATTAGTAATAAAGAAGGAAAGAAATACAACACACAAAACTAACTAAATAGATAGCCGAAACGGTTAGCTCCCCGGCAACGGCGCCAAAAAGTTGATTGTTGCCTACTTCGCACCACTAAAAGTAGCGAGAGAGGGTTGCAATAGCTTTTACCCGATTTTGGATCGGGATCGAATCCACAAATAGATAGGATTGGAGTCGAGTATCTATCTAGTTGAGGATTGCGTGTGTGCTCTTAATTGGTCTTCTACTCATTTTTGAATTTTCTTTATAATTCTATTTTTATCAAACTACTAATTGAAAATGCAACTAGATTAAGCTAAGAGATGAATTGCTACAAGGGGTATCTAATAGTTTAAAGGGCACTAGGGTAGTGACATTCACCTAGGTGGCTAATTGACGGATAATTGAATCTAAGGCATGATTGACATGATTGGGGAAATATGTTATAATCGTTGCTCAATACTACCCACTCTACACCTCTCGGTAGAAAGAGTGATTTTGCCCATATGACTCTCTCGAGACCAAATGAGTATGCATATTTGCCCGAGCAACTAGGGTTCAAGTCGGGTAATTACTCTCTCGAGGGTTAACCCTTTAATTGGGACTATCAATTGTCTTGAGTCCATCCCAATTCCTTGTTGAGTCAATTTTGGAGACTCAGGCTCTCTTTCTCAAGAAGAGCCAAGTCAACTAAGCACAAACCATTGTTTGCAACCACTAATTCATAAATTAAACCATAAAATTGACCCAAATAACAAACACCCATAATCAATCTAACCTTAAATCACAACACCCATCAATTACCCACACTAGGGTTGAGCCACAACCCTAGCTAATGGGTTTAACTACTCATGCTTGAAGCTAAAATCAGAGAAATAGATGAAGAAAAAGACATATTAATTAAACACTAAAGAAAATACAGAGAATCTATCATTAGAGTTAAGCTAAAATGCCCAAAATGGCTACAAAATAGCTTCTCACGAGCGCAGCTATTGTTCTAAAATAACTGATTACCCTAAAAATGGAAAAAGGTTCTATTTATACTAAGCTGAAAAAACTGGACAAAAATGCCCCTGCGGGGTCAGTGCGGGCCGCACAAAATGGACTGCGGCCGCATTAGGCTCTTGGTCTTGAAGTCTTGGCTCTCTGAACTCAGGCTCCGTGGACCGTGCAGAATGGACCACGGCCGCGGAGGTCTCCAATGCGGTCCGCACAATAATGACCGCGGACCGCGATGGCTTGATCCTGGGCAAGTTGCAACTCTCTGATCTTCTCTTCCGCGGACCGCACATAATGGTAGTGCGGCCGGGAAGCCTTCAGTACGGACCGTGCAAGATTGACTGCGGGCGCACTGCCTTGAAGCTGGTTTTGCCAGTTCTCTGAATCTCCCTAGTACGGACCACACAAAGTGTAGTGCGGCTGCACTAGGCCTGTTTCTCCTGAGTTTGCCTTGTCTTTGGTACTTGATCAGGTTTCACTCCTTTTGAGTCGAACTTTGACATTTCGTCACTTTGTCGATCGAACCTGCAATTAAGCACAACTTATGAGCCTTTTGGGACTATTTTGTAAGAATTTATACTCAAAGCGCAAGCAAGAAGGAGCATGAAACACGTCAAAATCCCTAGCTATCAACGGGCTCAGCGGGCGGACTCTGAAGTTTCAAAGGCTAGGAGAAATCTGACTGCTCGTGCCTTGAACGAGGTATTTAGATCGAGCCGATGTCAAAAAGCTTCAACGATGCCTTTGGATCGTCACGACCGTTCGGAGTAGAAACATTATTTGATTCAAAATGTCGTTTGTGGTTACTGCCACTATGACACACGTTTCCTGGGGATTGAACCGTTTCATGCCCTATCAGTTTTGATTGGCGAATCTTGGGTTTCCCGCTTGGGACACTTATGTCCCTATAAATAGGGGAAAAACACCATTCTATTGGCACACTTTCTTGACTTGTCAAAAGAATTTTGTGAATCTTCATCTTCTCCGATACTTTAGATTTTCAATTCTCTCCTGTTGGCCAGAAATCGACATCACAGTCTTCTCTTTTCCCTTTGTTCATTCATTCCATTCAATTGAGATAAATGGCTGGTACTTCTTCCTGCGCTGATAATCTTGCCGCAGTTCTAGCGCCAGAAAATGATATTCTTGCTCCCGGAGGAGTAGAAATGGTAGAGGATGAGGGGGTTCCAATGAAGGCCAAAATATTGCCTCGTCCTGGAAAGCTGTGGAATGATTTCAACAGCCCTGCCGGAGAGGAACCAGAACCTGCTTCCTATGTTATGAATGAGGCGGCGATTGCGGAGCTGAAGGCCAAGTGGGGGATCCCGTACCACGTCGAGATGCTGCCGGCGGTGGGAGATGATATTATACATTTCGACCGCCCAGGATATTGTACGTTCTACGCCCATCCTTTATTGTCGGGTATACGCTTCCTCTCCCTTCCTTGGTGGTAGATTTTTACCGTTTCTACGAGGTGTGTCCGGCTCAACTTTCGCCGTACTTGTATAAACTGTTCCTCATGCTGCTTAAGTTCACGGAGCTTGCCGGTCGGAAGATCACTCTGAGACACATGCTCAATATTTTTTTCCCTCAACTCATTCGAGGCACAATGATCCACATGCGCCATCGAGAGACGAAGAGTCTGGTAGTGAAGATTGACGATAGAGCCAATTGTCTTTTCTACGAAAACTATTTTTATGTGCGGACCAATCACCTTGTGGCGGATTCTGCAGGGTTCCCCGAGAGATGGAACTTCACACGTAAGTTTTCGTATCTCTTGTCAGAATGATAATTGACCGTTCTTATCTGGGAAGTATTGAATTTGCTTTTGCAGCCGCAAAACTACCTCCTGCGCCTGTTGACGATATATGTGAATGGGAAATGCCATCCTTCCTCATACGGTGGAGGTTCGCGAATGGTCATCCTTTTATGAGAAATATGGACGTAAGCCCCTTACTGGTAAGTAGTCTTGCTGCAGCTTCTGTTTTTCGCTTTGCAATTTTTGTTGCTTATATGACTATTATCGTTATTAAGGAGAGTGCGAAGGGCGAGGGCTCCTCCACTTGCATTTCGGCAGCTGGCGTCTTCTGCTCGTCCTGTACCAAGGTTTGATGTCTGACCTACGGCAAGGGCTGCTCAAGATGAGTCTATAGCCGGAGCTGTGCGTATGGAAACTGTTTCCCAATCTGGGGCTCCGACTCCTACTGCCCGCTCAACGGGAGAATATTCTCGTGCTGAGGACGGAGAAGGGCCATCAAAGAGACGACGAGTGGAGTCCAAAATGGCTCCTTCAGACGTGGTACATTCATAGGGCGGCATTTCCTTGATGGAGTCTGCAATGGGAGGTGATGCTAACCCGTACGCAGTGGTAGAGCCAGTGATCGTGACCAACCCGACGGTGGAGGCTTCGGTTGCTTCCATTGATCAACAGACTACTGCAACGGGAAGTCGGGACCCCCAGACTGCTATCGCCACTTTGGGTAGGCCTTCATCTTCCAGACCGAGTCGTGCTTCTTCCTCGGCCGTAGAAAGGGGGAAGGGTCCTCGGCCGCAGAAAGGGGGAAGGGTGTCGTGCTCAATGACTATGAGTCCGAGTCCGACCTTTATCCTGACGATGTTCGGATGTTCGAGGAAGGCCTTACTCGTACGGTGGTACATGCGCGAGGCCTGACCCGCATACTTGAAATCCCGTCGGAGATTAACCTTCTGGGGGATACGGAAGACTTGGTACCGTAGTTTGACCTTTTGTACTCTGCTGCCGAGTGTGAGGCTCTCCGGGACGTCCGTGATGTCAATTTGATGCATGAAGTGGACGCTATGGGCCTGAGGGTATGTTTCTCTTTTCTTTTGTGTTCCTTTCATCTTTGGCGACCTTGGCCTTAACCAATTTATTTTCGTCTTTCAAACGTACATGGTGGAGATTGAAAGTGCTCGTAGGGCCGACACTCGGGACAAAATCTTTGTGACGATGTTAGAGAAGTACCGGCTCTACCACAACAAGTGTCGTGAGATGTATGAGCGGCTAAGGTCGAGTGCCGGTATTCAATCTCTCGGCGAGGAGTTGGAGAAGAGGGATCGGGAGCTAGTGCAGGCTATTCGCATGAGTAGCGAGCTCGAGGAGCAACTTCGTGTGAAGGACGAGGAACTTGAGTTGGCAAAAGGGGTCGCCGCGGAGTGTGAGCATCTTCAGGCGAAGGTGCGGTCGACATAGTTCGAAATGGATCAAAATGCCATTAGGGTCGATGTGATGAGTGCGGAATGGATGGGTAAGTTAACCAAGCTGGAGAGAAATGTCTCTGATTTAGAGAGTGTCGAGAGTGCTTGGGCGTCGGCTTTGGCAAGGGCGGAGGCTTTAGAGGACACTATCCGCGTCCTTCAGTCCGAGCAGGAATCTGAGAGGGCGACGACAACGCTTAGGGAGGCGAGGCTCGAAGAGCGTATTGGTGAAATTGAATAGGAAGCTTCAACCTTGGGAGACCAGGTCGCTGTTCTTGAGGCCGAAAAGGCGCAATTGTTGGCCCAAGTCGAATGTGCCTCCGCCGCTGTTCCCCGCCATTTGCACGAGCTCTGGGTACATGCCGAAGCCTAGCGGGATATATATTAGAGTTTGTGGGAAGCGGACAATGTTTCTGAGGCCGAATATGAAGGAGCTCGGGCAAAGGCACGAGAGGCTCGTGTTAATTGTGGCTACTATCCTACGACGCCGGAGGCCGGCGAGGATGTTGATGCTGAGGAGGGATTTCTTGGAGATGGTGATGAGAAGGACGGCGGTGATGACGCCGAATGAAAAGGTTGTTACCTTTGTGTTTTTTTTTTGTTTGTTATTTTTTTCTGCACTGGACCGACTTTGGTCGTATGTAATCTGCGGCTATTTGCGCAACCGTCTAAATAAAGAGGAGTTTTCGTCGTTGTACGTCCTTTGTATTTTTCCCCATTTTGCTTTGCATATCTGTAAACTTTCGGATTTCTATATGGTGAACTTCTAAATTTTTTAGGGAGAACGGTCCGACCAGACTGAATAGGACTTCGTCGTGTGAGTCCGATGGAATCTCATTTGATTCGCCCATTTAGGCGTGATCGACTGGTGACATTGCTTTAAGCAGATTCGCTTGACTTAAAACGAGGTTATATAATGGATTCGTTATTTTGGACGAAGTCAGTCTTGACTTGTGTCGTTCGAATGGGGCCAAACTATTGTTGATTCGGGGAAAGTTGCTTTTCTTTTTTTCTTTTTTTATATTTTCGAGCGAGGTCAAACTTGGAGTTTGTGGCGAAATCAATTTTTAAGTAGGAGAAATGTATGATGATGACCGACAGCTGCAAAGGCATTATTGAGGTTGAATTTTTACTTTCACGATGGCCTTGGCCGTATGGTGTTATTTCGAGTTGTCATCGAAATGTTAAACCGTCATTATTCGATCGAGGTCGAATTCTTATCTTTTTGGCGATGGCCTTTGATCGTATGGGTGTTATTTCAAGCTGTCGTCAAAATGTTGACCCGTCGTGATTCGATCGAGGTCGAATTCTTTTCTTTTTGGCGATGGCCTTGGCCTATGGGTGTTATTTCGAGATGTCATCGAAATATTAACCCGTCGTGATTCGATCGAAGTCGAATTATTTTTTTGTTGGCGATGGCCTTGGCCGTATGGGTGTTATTTTGAGCTGTCGTCGAAATATTAACCCGTCGTGATTCGATCGAGGTCGAATTCTTTTCTTGTTGGCGATGGCTTTGGCTGTATGGGCGTTATTTGGAGCTGTCGTCGAAATGTTAACCCGTCGTGAGTCCCAGTTTTTTGGAGAGTTTTTGATGTCCTCTGGGGGAGTCCCAGTTTTTACTTTTTGTGTTCCCTAGGTGAGTCCCAGTTTACTTAATTTCGTTTGTATTGGAGAGTGTAATGTTGGATAGTATAGGACGTTGCTATCTTGCTAGTGTTCATTTTATGCATATATCAGAATTTCCCTGTTTAAACCCTTTATTGTTCGGCTTTGAGAGCCCGTCGATAGGTAGGGCTATGAGCTATACCTTGAACTTGGTGATGTTTCCCTCATCGCCTCGTTCAGAACCTCTCCGAGAGAACCCAATTGGGACACCTAGGTGAAAAAATGAAGTACGACTTAGGGAATGTCATTTTCCAGAAGTTGAAATGTATGAGATGGGCGATATTCAAGCTATATTGTAATAGTTCTTCTTCCACTCTTCAGTTGGAGTGCTTCTTTGCTTACTTGCCCATGCGATGCTTGTGTTCCTGTTAAGAAAACAGTAGAACGTAAACCAAGACGAGATTTTCCTTACCTCGATCCAATGAGTCGATGAACGAGGGTAGCCTTATAGCGTTGTTCGCTTTGCCTGGCATTTAAGTGGTTGATGGAATGGTGCTTTTTAGATTAGGCGTCTGTATTTAGCTCTCTTTTCTCCTTTTTTTAAATGCCCTGGCTCCGCGTGGGTTGGGTCCGCTTTATCTCGCTCATGGACCGTCCGGTGTGTGGGGGGGGGGGGGATGTCAGAGTAGGGCACAATGTGCCCATTATTTTATAGGATCGCGTAGCAGGTGCCGTCAGCTCTTGTGAGTTTCGCGTGGATATTGGTTTCAACTTCTGCTTTCATGTAGCATCATGATCTATATTAGCATGTGAGGTTTACTTACCATTCTTTCTAGTGGGTGATTGTGTTTCACCGGTTTTGGATCTGAAGGAGACTAGGAAATTTGGCTAAGAAATCCCCACAGACGGCGCCAAATTATTTTACCAAAAAAGTATAAAACCTTTTGATTAAATCAATTAATGATGATGAAGGGGTAAATCTTAGCCAAGCGTAATCAACTTCAGATCCAAAAATATATAGCGAGATAATGAATGAAAAGTAGGAACATTCTAGATTTATTGATGTTACAATCTCACCTTTTATGAGAGGAAAGAAAAATCGGTTTACATCCTTCACAAAAAGATATTCTAAGAGAAAGAGTAGAGAGAAAAAGTCTAGCCCCCTATTCCGAGAATTCACCTTCTATATATAGTTCTTGGATCTTTACTTTGTTCTTTGACCAACGTACTCTCACGCAACGGTCTTTTTCGTCGTTATTCGAGTACCGTTTTTACCTAACATACAATGTCGATGACTGGACTGAGGTTGGTCGTGGTGCTTCTCGTTGTTTCGCCACCTAGGCGGACACAACTTGGTCGACCACCGTGGTCAGATTTTGACCTATACAATGATAAGCCTCAGAAATAGAAGAAAAGGAGTAATCTACAAAGTGAATAAAGCAAGCAGGTGATAGCAGAGAAGAAGGAGTTAAAAAGTTCCAAAATCGGAAAAACTTCCCCTATTTATAAGTTTGTAAGGCTCCCGAATCGAAACCATATGGGACATAATTAGCACAAAACTCGAACCGATAGAGCTAATTAGGAGTTCCACCAGAATCGATGCAATGCATCGGGAAGTGGCGTCATTATAACGCACGGGGCTATGACGTCACTTCTATTCATGGCCTAGATAACTCCAAATAATCTTCCGGGGCAATTTGATAAATTCAAAATATGCGGACCACAAAAAGCCACATAGTCCCATCTTCACAACTGCGACCCCTACCAACTATGCACGACATTGTCCGATCATCGACCTCGTACGGGGGCACAAACTCAGTAAGCGGAGGGACTAACTGTATGGGTCAAAATCCGCACTTATAATATTTGAGGCAAGATAATACTAAAAAAGAAATTCTCAAGTCGTAGTTAGTCGAGATGGGCCAAGAAGCAGCAAAGTCCTTGGCCGAAGTGGTGACATGGGCCATAGTCGAGATGTCGACAAGAGCCATAGCCGAAATGACAACAAGGGTCGAGATCGAGGTTGAATATCGTTGATAAGAGCTCTAACAGCTAGTTTGTCAGGATAGGGTTAAAATAGAATATTCTAGTGGATATTCTTTGCACTTGTACTATTAGGGTTTCTTAGGAATATGTCCCGTATATATAAAAAAAAAAGAGATAATGATAGGGGCAGGTAAGATTCACTTGTAAGAACTCACTTTGACAAAAAGATTCTCTCTCTCTTACTAAGATACAAACACCAATTTTTCACTAAGATTCTTGTTTATATTATTCCATACTTTTCCACTAGATCCGAGGATAACTCGAATATTCAAGAATTTGTCTGTCATTCATCCTTATCAGGAGGAGCATCCATCCATTTCATCTTTATTGGGTGAATCATTCCTCCTATTTACTTAAACGCCATTTATTGATATTCATTGCTATTGAATGCTACGTTATTGCTCATGCTTTTTGGAGCAGTTATTGCATACCGTCATTACTATCTGACCGAACCCATCCATTGTTTATTGCACCTTTGAAAGTTTCGTCTAGAAATATTATTGTTAATTAAGTTTAACCCCTAATTATATAAATTTAGTTATTTGAACCAACATACATTATTTTTGTCCAAACAGACATGCTAAAGGTTCTTGATTATATACTGAAGTGTTGCTTCATATAAAAACCAATGATCAATTATATCAGTAGTTTCCATAAACAGTTCCAAGTCAGTTGCATACGCATCAAGGCTTTTGATTTGATGGAGTTTGATATTCAACCTTGGTTATGTATACTTCTAAACAGACTTTTCTTCCCAAAACATTTAATAAAATATTATTATTTTATCAACAAAAAATGATGCCAAATATTTCCTCTTTCATCATCTAACTCTCTTCTGGGACATTGCCACTATGATCTCTTTCTTATGTTCCAAAGATACAAGAGTCTTCTTCTATTCTCACCATCTGCTGTACGAACTAAAGTGGTTTGGTGTAGTTGTGTATCTAATCGTTCTCTTAGATGGTGCAGTAGGCGGATTAAGAGAACCACAAAGTAGATAGCGAGATATAATTAAGAAAAGATACTACATTACCTTATACTCCCTCTGTTTCATATTAAATGAGGTACTTTCCTTTTTAGTCTATTCCAAAATAAATGACACAGTTCTAAATTTGGAAATAATTCTACTTTAAACTCTTCATTTTACCCTTTTTACTGTGCTGACCCAAAAAGTCATCACTTGTTTTAGAAACAAATTCAGTGTTCCGAGGCCTAGAAACCTCCTTTTTTTTTTCTCACCTCGATTTGCATGTGCAGTCCGTATAATTTTTCAGAACGTTTTTATGTGAAAAAAATGGATTAAAATTTAAAATAGCTCCATTATGTCATTTATGACTTGTGTGCCAAATTTGAATCATTCCGGATCCATTTGATATGTTTCGACGCAAGTTTTGTAAATTGAAAAGTTTGAAACTCGTAAGTCCGAATCGAGGTGTGAATTGACGTTTCAACATTTCTTGGAATGATTTGAAACCCTAGGTAAGTCCATATGATGTTTTAAGACTTGTTGATATATTTGGTTGAAATCCCGAGGGCCTCGAGTGGATTTTGGATGGTTGATGGAGTTTAACTTGCGCATTTCAAGAATGTTTCGATGTCGTTTCTTCAAGAATAAGTGGTATCATATTAAGCAAATGAACTCCAAATTCAGTTTTGATTGAAGCATTAGATCCGTATCGAAATTTCGCAGCCATAGCAAAAAGAATCGTCCAATTTGGACATCGTATGAGAGAGTTATGCCCATTTTTGTGTCGGGGAAAAATAATTTCCCATCGCCAGCGCCCAGGGTAGCGCGGGGCGCCACCCATGGCGCCGGGATTATTTTTGGGTACTGGAACCAGCGCCCGGCGCCACCTGTGGCGCCTGAATCGTAAAATGCTATAAAATGGGGGTTTTGGCCATTTTTGACAAAAATAGAGTTGGGGGAGCTCGGTTTGGGCGATTTTCAGAGGGGTTTTCACAAATTTGAATGAGGTAAGTGTTATTTATCATAAATCCTTTATAGATCATGATTCCATACTCATTTACATCATGAATCCATGAATTTATGGAAGAAAAATCAGATTTTTACCAGATCTTCCAAAAACGAAAATTTAAGATTTGAAAGCCAATCCGATGTCGGAATTCGATAATTTTTGTATGGTTGAACTCATATCGGAATGGGTTATCATATTTTGTCAGTTTCATATGATTCCGAGGAGTGGGCCCCACGGGCAATTTTTGAGTTAAATTCGAAAAATTAGTAAATTCATATGGAATTAATTTCTACTATTTGTATTGAGTATATTAAATTATTTGTGACTAGATTTGAAGCCTTCGAACACGAATTTTCAAGGCGAAGGTTTATTGGAATCTTGAATTTGGTTGCAAAGCGAGGTAAGTGTTTGATCTAACTTTGGCTTGAAGGAATAGGATTAGAGTGTTATTAATTGCTAATTGCTAAATGATCGAGTACGGTGTATAGGCATGGTGACGAGTATCTATACACCGGTGTCTAGCATGACCGTGGGTCCTTGTATGCACTTATCCTGATATTGTTATGACTCCTCCATGTTAATTGATGAATTTTATGCAATGTGAAGAGTATGAGAACTAATTATGAATTGCAAATCCTTTGGAGCGCTGGCTCAAACGACAAAAAGACTATTGAGTAAGAAATGAAAGCAATAGAAAGGGGTATGATTAATCCCTTACCGGGATGGTTTGAGTGTATTGACTATTTCCCTTGCCGGGATGTGAAAGTATTGTTGTTGCTCCCTTGCCGGGAGTTAGCTGTTAATTGTGTAATTCCCTTGCCGGGACAGTTCTTATTATTTGTTTATCCCCTCGCCCCATTTGGTTGCGATTACTGTTTGGGTGAGGAAGAGTGATAATGCACGAAGGGTCATTCCGTGCCATGTTTTGATTATATTTGCACGAAGGGTCATTCTGTGCCTTGTTTTGAGTGATAATGCACGAAGGGTCATTCCGTGCCATGTTTTGGTTATATTTGCACGAAGGATCATTCCGTGCCATGATATGAGAGTTACGTGAGGGAAAGCACGAAGGGTGATGCCGTGCACTTTATTTGATTGCTTTGGTGAGAATGAGAGTAAAAGCACGAAGGTTGATGCCGTGTAACTGTTGATTGTCGTGCTCTCATTAATTATTGTTATTTGCCTGTTCTATTAAAATTTTGCATATCTCCGACTGTACCTCCCCATAGTATGTTTCCTCCCTAACCTAAACTGTTAAACTTTTATGTAATTCTTTCCTTGTACGGTATATTATAGTATATATATATAACACTTGAACGCACAGGTTATTTGGTTGCCTCTAGCTCGTCCATATTCGCCGGGTTAGGACCAGGCATTTACCAGCATATGGTCAGGTTGTGTCTGATGCACCACTTCTGTGCTCTTTTGACAATACGGTACCGGGGACCAGCTTTGACCAAGCAGTAGATATCGATCGGTTGAGCTGACTTCAGTCCAGGACTTACGAGGTAGCCTAGCTGGGTTCGCAGCCGAGTCCCTTTCTATGGTTTCATTGTTTTCCATTGTTCCGAGAACGACATTTTATGTATTTTCTTCTACAGCTATGTTGTAGCACTCTTTTAGTATTCGTATAGCGACTCCAGTCTTGGGAGTGAAATATTAGACTTCCGCATTTGGGTTATTCAGTTATCTATGTTTTGAAAGACTCCACATTCTATTTAAAAGACTCGTTATATTTATTATTGTATGTTGTATCCAAAAATTTTAATGTTTGGGCTGCCTTAGCTCCAACAGTTAGAGTTCGCCATCACGACTCCCGGATGGTGGAATTCGGTGTGACAAAGTTTGTATAGAGCTTCGTAGGGTTACACTAGGGTGTACTCATGACAAACTTTTTGGTAGGAATATGGCAGGGATCGGTACGGAGACGTCTGTATTTATCCCCTAGAGGCTACGGAGTTAGGAAAAATTTCACTTTCGTTCTTTCCTATCGTGCGATTCTGTTTCTCAAATACTGATTGTCTTTCTACTCTGTTCTTTCGCAGATGGCGAGAACACGTGCTTCCTCTTCTACCACGCAGCAGCCCGAGCCCCCAGCAGCAGCTCCTGTGAGGGGCAGAGGCCGAGGCCGTGCCAGAGGCCGAGGCCGGGGCAGGGCTCAGCCCCGAGCAGCAGTCCTAGAGGTGGAGCCTCATATTGATTATGATGAGGAGGCTCCAGCCCCAGCAGCTCCGGTGGGCCCAGCTCAGGTCCCAAAGGGGTTCATAGCCACCCCAGTTCTTCAGGACGCTCTGGTCAGATTAGTAGGCTTTGTGGAGAGCGTCACTAGAGCGGGTTTGCTTCCAGTAGCACCGGCCACTTCTCAGGCTGGAGGAGGGGTTCAGACTCCTGCTACACATACTCCGGAGCAGGTAGCTCCCCAGACTCAGGTTCCGGTGGTTCAGCCAGCTGTGGCAGTTCAGCCGGGTATTGTGACTTAGACCGACGGTGGGGCGGCTATGTCTTCGGATGCTTTGTGGAGACTTGATAGGTTCTCCAAGATCTTCACCACCACATTCAGCGGTGCTTCTTCAGAGGATCCACAGGATTTCTTATTCAGCTGCCATGAGATCCTTAGGACTATGGGTATTGTGGAGACCAATGGGGTCGACTTCGCCACCTTTCGGCTTGCAGGATCCGTCAAGACTTGGTGGAGGGACTATTGTTTATCTAGACTAGCAGGGTCGCCAGCATTGACATGGGATCAGTTTGCGGAGTTGTTTTTGGAGAAGTTTCTCCTAGCTACTCAGCGAGAGGCTCTCCGCAGGCAGTTCGAGCGCCTCCAACGGGGCACTATGACGGTCACGCAGTATGAGACTCGGTTCATTGATTTGGCACGCCATGCTATTGTTATACTCCCCACAAAGCGAGAGAGGGTGCGAAGGTTTATTGATGGAATGATTCAGCCGATCCGTCTCCAGATGGCTATGGGAGCTGGTAGTGAGATTTTTTTTCAGGAGGCGGCCAATGCAGCCCGCAGAGTTGAGATGGCCCTTGCACGGGGAGGTGGTCAGGTGTCGGATAAGAGGCCTCTTCATTCTGGTAGGTTCAGTGGTACCTCGTCTGGAGGTAGGGATTCTTATGGTAGAGGCCATTCACCGAGACCCTTTCAGTCAGCACTCCAGGTTTCTTATGGTACTCCAGGCGGTGGTGGGTCTCAGCAGCATTATTCTGATCAGCAGCCCATCAGTGCACCGCCACTTTAGAGTTTCCGGGGAGGACATTCAGGTCGACACGGCCAGCAGTCTCAGCAGCCGAGGGGTCTTGTTAATGGTTAGTGGTGACCCCGAGTCACATTGTTAGATTTTGCCCTCGAGCCTCAGGTAGCTCTCAGCAGCAGGGTCCTCGCCCCATGATTCAGGCACCAGGTGATACACAACTTGCCCAGCCAGCTAGGGGCGGGGGTAGGGATCATAGAGGCGGAGGTAGAGACCGTAGAGGTGGAGCTCGGACCAGCAGAGGTAGGGGTCAGCCAGTAGCAGATCGTCCTAGAGACATGGTTCAGGGAGGTGGGGCCCAGCCCCGGTGTTATGCTTTGCCAGCCAGGCCAGAGGCTGAGTCTTCAGATGCTGTTATTACAGGTACTATTCTGGTCTGTGATAGGGATGCCTCAGTGCTATTTGACCCTGGGTCTACGTATTCATATGTGTCGTCCTATTTTGCACCCTACCTGGCTATGCCTAGTGATGCTTTGGGTATTCCTGTTTATGTATCTACACCGGTGGGTGATTCTATAGTGGTCGACCGAGTTCATCGTTCCTGTGTGGTAGTGTTTGAGGGTCTTGAGACCCGTGTTGATTTATTGCTTTTAGACATGGTGGATTTCGACGTTATATTAGGGATGGATTGGTTGTCCCCGTATCATGCTATCTTGGATTGTCACGCCAAGACCGTGACCTTGGCTTTGCCAGATTTGCCCCGATTGGAGTGGAGAGGGACCCCAGGTCATGCCACCCGTAGTGTTATTTCATATGTGAAGGCTCGACGTATGGTCGAGAAGGGGTGTTTAGCTTATCTGGCGTATGTTCGCGATTCCAGCACAGAGGTTCCTTCTATTGACTCTGTTCCTATTGTTCGGGAGTTCCCCGAAGTTTTCCCTTCAGACCTGCTAGGTATGCCGCCCGACAGGGATATAGATTTCTGTATTGATCTGGCCCCAGGCACGCAACCCATTTCCATTCCGCCGTATCGCATGGCCCCGCCAGAGTTGAAGGAGTTAAAGGACCAATTGCAGGATTTGCTAGAGAAGGGTTTTATCAGGCCTAGTGTTTCTCCTTGGGGTGCGCCAGTGTTATTTGTGAAGAAAAAGGATGGATCGATGAGGATGTGCATTGATTACCGGCAATTGAACAAGGTGACGATAAAGAACAAGTATCCACTACCGAGGATTGATGATTTGTTTGACCAGCTTCAGGGTGCAAAGGTGTTTTCAAAGATAGACTTGAGATCTGGCTACCATCAGCTGAGGATTAGGGCGTCTGATGTCCCTAAGACAGCATTCCGCACTCGGTACGGGCATTATGAGTTTTTGGTCATGTCATTTGGGTTGACCAATGCCCCAGCAGCATTTATGGAGTTGATGAACCGAGTGTTCAGACCTTACTTGGACCTGTTCGTGATAGTCTTTATTGATGATATTCTGGTGTACTCCCGCAGCCAGGAGGAGCACGAGCAACACCTCAGAGTGGTTCTTCAGACTCTGAAGGATAGTCAGTTATATGCTAAGTTCTCGAAGTGCGAGTTCTGGTTGAGTTCGGTTGCATTTCTGGGTCACGTCGTATCAGCAGAGGGTATCCAGGTGGACCCGAAGAAGATTGAGGCAGTCAAGAACTGGCCTCGACCAGCATCAGCTACTGAGATACGGAGTTTCTTGGGGTTAGCAGGTTATTACCGTCGATTCGTGGAGGGATTTTCATCTATAGCAACCCCGATGACCAGATTGACCCAGAAGGGTGCCCAGTTTAGATGGTCAGACGAGTGTGAGGTGAGCTCTCAGAAGCTCAAGACAGCTCTGACTACGGCACCGATATTNTATGTGTCGTCCTATTTTGCACCCTACCTGGTTATGCCTAGTGATGCTTTGGGTATTCCTGTTTATGTATCTACACCAGTGGGTGATTCTATAGTGGTCGACCGAGTTCATCATTCCTGTGCGGTAGTGTTTGAGGGTCTTGAGACCCGTGTTGATTTATTGCTTTTAGACATGGTATATTTCGACGTTATATTAGGGATGGATTGGTTGTCCCCGTATCATGCTATCTTGGATTGTCACACCAAGACCGTGACCTTGGCTTTGCCAGATTTGCCCCGATTGGAGTGGAGAGGGACCCCAGGTCATGCCACCCGCAGTGTTATTTCATATGTGAAGGCTCGACACATGGTCGAGAAGGGGTGTTTAGCTTATCTGGCGTATGTTCGCGATTCCAGCACGGAGGTTCCTTCTATTGACTCTGTTCCTATTGTTCGGTAGTTCCCCGAGGTTTTCCCTTCAGACCTGCCGGGTATGCCGCCCGACAGGGATATTGATTTCTGTATTGATTTGGCCCCAGGCACGCAGCGCATTTCTATTCCACCGTATCGCATGGCCCCGCCAGAGTTGAAGGAAGTAAAGGACCAGTTGTAAGATTTGCTAGAGAAGGGTTTCATCAGGCCTAGTGTTTCTCCTTGGGGTGCGCCAGTGTTATTTGTGAAGAAAAAGGATGGATCGATGAGGATGTGCATTGATTACCGGCAATTGAACAAAGTGACGATTAAGAACAAGTATCCACTGCCGAGGATTGATGATTTGTTTGACCAGCTTCAGGGTGCGAAGGTGTTTTCAAAGATAGACTTGAGATCTGGCTATCATCAGCTGAGGATTAGGGCGTCTGATGTCCCTAAGACGGCATTCCGCACTCGGTATGGACATTATGAGTTTTTGGTCATGTCATTTGGGTTGACCAATGCCCCAGCCGCATTTATGGAGTTGATGAACCGAGTGTTCAGACCTTACTTGGACATGTTCGTGATAGTCTTTATTGATGATATTTTTATGTACTCCCGCAGCCAGGAGGAGCACGAGCAGCACCTTAGGGTGGTTCTTCAGACTCTGAAGGATAATCAGTTGTATGCTAAGTTCTCAAAGTGCGAGTTCTGGTTGAGTTCGGTCGCATTTCTGGGTCATGTTGTATCAGTAGAGGGTATTCAAGTGGACCCGAAGAAGATTGAGGCAGTCAAGAACTGGCCTCGACTAGCATCAGCTACTGAGATTCGGAGTTTCTTGGGTTTAGCAGGCTACTACCGTCGGTTTGTGGAGGGGTTTTCATCTATTGAAGCCCCGATGACCAGGTTGACCCAGAAGGGTGCCCAGTTCAGATGGTCGGAGGAGTGTGAGGCGAGCTTTCAGAAGCTCAAGACAGCCCTGACTACGGCACTGGTGTTGGTCTTGCCATTGTGATGCTTCCCGTATTGGACTTGGTGCAGTATTGATGCAGGATGGCAAGGTTATAGCCTATGCTTCGAGGCAGTTGAAGATTCATGAGAAAACTATCCAGTGCATGATTTAGAGTTGGCAGCTATTGTCCACGCCTTGAAGATTTGGAGGCACTATTTGTATGGCGTGGCATGTGAGGTGTTCACCGACCACAAGAGTCTTCAGTACTTGTTCAAGCAGAAGGAGTTGAATTTGAGGCAGAGGAGGTGGTTGGAGTTGTTGAAGGATTATGATGTCACTATTTTACATCATCCGGGGAAGGACAATGTGGTGGCCGGCGCTTTGAGTAGGAAGTCAGCCAGTATGGGCAGTCTTGCTTATATTCCAGTCAGTTAGAGGCCGCTTGCTTTGGACGTTCAGGCTTTAGCCAATCAGTTCGTGAGACTGGATGTTTTTGAGCCCAGTCGNATCTATTGCAGCCCCGATGACCAGGTTGACCCAGAAGGGTGCCCAGTTCAGATGGTCCGAGGAGTGTGAGGCGAGCTTTCAGAAGCTCAAGACAGCCCTGACTACGGCGCCGGTGTTGGTCTTGCCCACAGGATCTGGGCCTTATACCGTCTATTGTGATGCTTCCCGTATTGGACTTGGTGCAGTATTGATGCAGGATGGCAAGGTTATAGCCTATGCTTCGAGGCAGTTGAAGATTCATGAGAAAACTATCCAGTGCATGATTTAGAGTTGGCAGCTATTGTCCACGCCTTGAAGATTTGGAGGCACTATTTGTATGGCGTGGCATGTGAGGTGTTCACTGACCACAAGAGTCTTCAGTACTTGTTCAAGCAGAAGGAGTTGAATTTGAGGCAGAGGAGGTGGTTGGAGTTGTTGAAGGATTATGATGTCACTATTTTATATCATCCGGGGAAGGCCAATGTGGTGGCCGACGCTTTGAGTAGGAAGTCAGCCAGTATGGGCAGTCTTGCTTATATTCCAGTCAGTCAGAGGCCTTTAGCCAATCAGTTCGTGAGACTGGATGTTTCTGAGCCCAATCGAGTGTTAGCTTGCACGGTTTCTCGTTCTTCGTTATTAGAGTGTATCCGTGATCGGCAGTTTGAGGATCCCTATTTGTGTGTCCTTAGAGACACGGTGCAGCGTGGAGGTGCCCAGCAGGTTACCTTAGATGATGATGGAGTTTTGAGATTGTAGGGCCGAGTATGTGTACCTAACGTGGATGGACTTAGAGAGTTGATATTGGGAGGAGGCCCGATAGTTCCCGGTACTCTATTCGATCCGAGGCGCCGCGAAGTATGNNGTGCCCAATGTCGATGGGATCCGAGAGTTGAGTTTTAGACGGAGGCCCATAGCTCCAGGTACTCTATTCACCCGGGTGCCGCGAAGATGTATCGGGACTTGCGGCAACATTATTGGTGGCGTAGGATGAAGAAGGATATCGTAGCATATGTGACTCGTTGTTTGAATTGTCAGCAGGTTAAGTACGAGCATCAGAGGCCTGGTGGTTTACATCAGAGGATTAAGCTTCCCGAGTGGAAATGGGAGCGGATTACTATGGACTTTGTTACTGGACTTCCGTTGACCCGGAAGAAGTTTGACGCGATATGGGTTATTGTTGATAGGCTGACCAAGTCAGCGCATTTCATTCCTGTGGCAGTCTCCTATTCTTCTGAGAGGTTTGCTGAGATCTATATTCGAGAGATTGTTCGCCTTCATGGTGTGCCCGTGTCTATCATTTCGGATCGGGGTACGCAGTTTACCTCACGCTTCTGGAGAGCAGTTTAGCGAGAGTTGGGCACAAGGGTGGACTTGAGCACAGCATTTCATCCCCAGACGGACGGTCAGTCCGAGCGGACTATTCAGATTTTGGAGGATATGCTCCGAGCTTGTGTCATTGATTTTGGAGGCTCGTGGGACCAGTTCTTGCCTTTAGCGGAGTTTGCCTACAACAACATCTACCAGTCCAGCATTCAGATGGCTCCTTATGAGGCGTTGTATGGTAGGCGATGTCGGTCTCCGGTTGGGTGGTTTGAGCCGGGAGAGGCTCGGTTATTGGGTACAAATTTAGTTCAGGAGGCCTTAGATAAGGTCAAGATTATTCAGGAGAGGCTTCGTTCAGCTCAGTCTAGGCAGAAGAGTTATGCAGACCATAAGGATCGAGATGTAGCTTTCATGGTTGGTGAGCGGGTATTGCTCCGAGTGTCGCCTATGAAGGGCGTGATGAGATTTGGGAAGAAGGGCAAGCTTAGCCCTACGTACATCGGCCCGTTTGAGATTCTTGATCGAGTGGGTGAGGTGGCTTATAGACTTGCGTTGCCACCTAGCTTATCAGCCGTGCACCCAGTTTTCCATGTATCTATGCTTCGTAGGTATCACAGCAATCTACCCACGTGTTAGTCTTCAGTACTGTCCAGTTGGACAAGGACTTATCATATGAGGAGGAGCCGGTAGCTATTCTAGACCGGCAGGTCCATCAGCTAAGATCAAAGAGTTTTCCTTTTGTTCGTGTTCAGTGGAGAGGTCAGTTTCATATGATTCCGAGGAGTGGGCCCCACGAGCAATTTTTGAGTTAAATTTCGGACTTAAATCCAAAAAATTAGTAAATTCATATGGAATTAATTTCTACTATTTGTATTGAGTATATTAAATTATTTGTGACTAGATTTGAAGCCTTCGAACACGAATTTTCAAGGCGAAGGTTTATTGGAATCTTGAATTTGGTTGCAAAGCGAGGTAAGTGTTTGATCTAACTTTGGCTTGAAGGAATAGGATTAGAGTGTTATTAATTGCTAATTGCTAAATGATCGAGTACGGTGTATAGGCATGGTGACGAGTATCTATACACCGGTGTCTAGCATGACCGTGGGTCCTTGTATGCACTTATCCTGATATTGTTATGACTCCTCCATGTTAATTGATGAATTTTATGCAATGTGATGAGTATGAGAACTAATTATGAATTGCAAATCCTTTGGAGTGCTGGCTCGAACGACAAAAAGACTATTGAGTAAGAAATGAAAGCAATAGAAAGGGGTATGATTAATCCCTTGCCGGGATGGTTTGAGTATATTGACTATTTCCCTTGCCGGGATGTGAAAGTATTGTTGTTGCTCCCTTGTGGGGAGTTAGCTGTTAATTGTGTAATTCCCTTGCCGGGACAGTTCTTATTATTTGTTTATCTCCTCGCCCCGTTTGGTTGCGATTACTGTTTGGGTGAGGAAGAGTGATAATGCACGAAGGGTCATTCCGTGCCATGTTTTGATTATATTTGCACGAAGGGTCATTCCGTGCCATGTTTTGGTTATATTTGCACGAAGGATCATTCTGTGCCATGATATGAGAGTTACGTGAGGGAAAGCACGAAGGGTGATGCCGTGCACTTTATTTAATTGCTTTGGTGAGAATGAGAGTAAAAGCACGAAGATTGATGTCGTGCAACTGTTGATTGTCCTGCTCTCATTAATTATTGTTATTGCCTTGTTTCTTATTTAAATTGTTGACTTTATCTCTGGACTGTACCTCCCCATAGTATGTTTCCCTCCCTCTTAACTGTTAAACTTTTGTATTCTTTCCTTGTACTGCATATATATATACACTGCACAGGTTGATTTGGTAGTCCTGTCTAGCCTCGTCACTACTTCGCCGGGTTAGGCCAGGCACTTACCAGCACATGGGGTCGGTTGTGCTGATGCTACACTTCTGTGCTCTTTTGCACAGATCACGGTACCGGAGCAGCTTTTGGACCACAGCAGTAGGATATCGATCGGGAGCTGACTTCAGTCCAGGGACTTACGAGGTAGCCTAGCTGGCGTTCGCAGGCCGGAGTCCCTTTCTATGTTTCAGTTTGTTTCCATTGTACCGAGACAGACATTTATGTATTTCTATTCGGACTTGTTTGTAGCACTCTTTAGTAGTTCGTGAGATAGCGACTCCAGTCTTGGGTAGTGAAATATTAGACTTCCGCATTTTGGGTTTTCAGTTATCTATGTTTTGAAAGACTTTCGCATTTATTTAAAGACTCGTTATTTTATTATTGTTATGTTGTTATCCGAAAATGTTTAAATGTTTGGCTTGCCTAGCTCCAACAGTAGGCGCCATCACGACTCCCGATGGTGGAAAATTCGGGTCGTGACATTTACCCTTAATGAGAAGCTTTTATAGCCACACAAATGGCATGACCCCACAAACCTTTTACCCTATAAGCTTTTAAGACCACAACTTTCAAAAGTCTTCTTCTTTTTTCTTAAACTCCGTGCCGAGTCAAACTAGATCAAATAATATGAAACGGAGGGAGTAATAAAAAGAGATAAGCAGCCTGGTGCACGAAGCATCTTGTGTTCACGCTGGGTCCGAAAAGGGGCACACCCCAAGGAGTGTGATGTAGGAAACTTACCTGATACAAGTATTAGTGGCTGATTCCACGACCCGAACCCGTGACCTATAGGTCACATGGACAATTTTACTGGTACTCCAAAGCTCCCCTTCTTATAAAATTAAAAAAGAGATATAAATTCATATAATAAAGAAAAGATGGAATGCTTGTTCTGCCTTGCGTCTGAACATGGTACTCCCTCCGGTCCACAATAAGTGTCCAATTTACTTTTAGCACGCCCATTAAGAAAATACTAAATCCTATACAAAATTACCTAGTATGACTAAACTACCCTTATTTAGTAAGTTAATATGATGAGAGAGAAATTTTTTTAGGGATATGCACATAAGGGTAAAAGAGTAAAAACAAATTGAATTTTTTCTTGATTACCTAACTAGACACTTATTTTGGACCAAAATCAAAAAGTAAATTGGACACTTATTATGGACCGCAGGGAGTATTTATTAGCTTAACTCTGAATCTCATCAGTTAGGTTCCTTTGGTTATCTAACTTACCAATTACCAGCTGGGCACAAATTATGGGGTTTTTGTCATTACCCACTCGCCCTCACATTCTTAACAAGGAGTTGTATTCGCCCCTACACTCCAAGGGGGTGGTCTAGTGTCCAAAGAGTTGGAGTGACAAGTATGAGAACCAAGGTTTGATAAATAGAGTGTGAAAGATGGTAGACATCAAGTGGATTAGTCAAGGTGCACCCAAGCTGTTCTAAATATCTATATTATATTAAAAGGAGAGTAGTATGCATTGTGGTTAAGTCAAGTGACAAGCTAAAAAGAAGCCACTTGGTAATTTTAGGACAATAATAATAACTAAAAATTATATATAGAAACATAATTAATTGAAGTAGCTTAATGAATCTTATACATAATCTAAATAGATCTTAGACAAATCTAATCTATATATCTCTATTTAAATTTTTATGAATATCTGTACCTATATCTATATCTATCTATCTATCTATATATATATATATATATATATATATATATAATTTGTACAATTAAGTTATTAAAAATATGAATTTAAATTATAAAACAAACACATAATTATTAATGATAGTTTGGTGCTATTGGGACTCAAATATCGAGCCTGGAACCCATAGGTACAATTAATACAATTAATATTTAATATACAAAATAAATTACAATTAATGTTGTTTTAATTTACGGTTGACGACATGNTTATAAGGTAAGAAAAAAATTAAATAATCAGCAAAAGATATTTTAATAACAAGAAAAATAAATTCATATTAATATTGATAAATCATGCAAAGGAATATTTTATACTTAAATATTACTACAATATCTAGATATAATGTGTTCAAACAATTAAAAAAAAACTTTTCTATGATTAATATTTGAATTAAGTTCAGTTAGTTTAAGTTTGACAGCATAACATAATTTTTTAAAAATACGGTCAAATTAAGAGAATAGAATGATAAAAATTGTTTGAATTTAAGATGACAAAGTAATTTTTATCTATATTATTTTAGAATGAGTGTGGTAAAAATAGATATTAAATTCAAATAGGCTAATAAAAATTCACATGACAATGTAATAATATTAGGTATTGAATAATGTAAAATCAAAAATAAAGAACAAATAAAGAAAAAAAATAAAAATTCAGATTTTTTATCATAGGAAAAAGTGTAAATCTTAATTAATTTTGATATGAGAAAGTTTTTTATATTATAATAAGAAAAGTCATAATATCAGTCCACATAACTCAGGTCTAATAGTAAAATCAAAAACTAAAAATATTGAACAATAAAAATAAATTAGAGATAATGTGAGGACATTTATAAATAATAAGTTTAGAAAATAAAATAAAGTAAATATAAAATACTTAAAAATTATTAAATTTTAAATAATTTAAAATTTTCGAGCAATATTTAAAAATAAATAAATATATATTTTATAATTAAAAAATTATATATTTATCTTATATTATTAAAAAAAGTAGTTGATAATGATATTAAATAAATTTACAAGTTAATGTAACGCCACATAAAACGTTATTAGACTATATATTAGATTAAAAGAAATAGCAAAATTATGTTAAATTATTAGAAATTTACTATTAGAAATGAAAAGAAAAGACTATTTGAATTTGAGATTAGAAAGTTTTTAAACCTATGATGCGAATGCTCAAATATGGATAATACCACGAAATTAAAGTCTTATTTATGAAAAATAAAACAATAAAAAAATAAAAATTTTAAATTACAAAATAAATTTATAATATAGGTAATTTTACACAAAATTAAATTTGTATCTTAAAACTAAGAAGAAAGAAAATTTATGTAAAGAAATAAAATGACAGTGAAAATATTACTACAACATTTAGATATAACATGTTCAAACAATTTAGAAAATATTTTTCAATGATTAATATCTGAATCCAGTGCAGTTAGTTTGAGTTTGAATACATAGCATAATTTTTTGAAAATGCGGTAAGTTTAGAAAATAGAATGATAAGAATTATTTGAATTTGAGATGAGATTTTTTTAAAAAAAAATATTACATAAGGAACTAAAATGACAGTAAAAATATTACTAAACTATTTAGAAATAATGTGTTCAAACAATTAAGAATTTATTTCTATGATTAAATAAAATTTTAAAAATACAAAATAAATTTCTAATATTGGTAATCTTACTAATGAAAACTAAAAATTAAATTGTATCTTATCCCTTAGAAAGAAAGAAAATTTAACTGCATGTAATACAAGATTAATTATAAGAGAACTCAATACATTTGGAACATGATAACCAAATAACTTGTGTATTTATATTTTAGACTAATTAAAAGTTACAATTTAAAACAAAATATGATATTAATTTGGTTATAGGTAAAACATTAATATAAAAACTAATTAACATTTATAGTAGGGAAGAGAATGTGTATAAAATAAATAGAGGTAGTGGGAGGATACTTATACTTTAAATTAATTTAAAAAATGATAAAAAAAAATAATTAAATTATATTTAAAAATACTACCGATAAATTTAAATGATTAAAATATTATGAATAAGAGGATGAAAGCATAAAAATATGCCAAATTTCAAAAATAAAACATTTATTTTTATTAAATACTATTAAAAGGATAATAAGCAAGACATTAATTTAATTATAAGCTAATAAAAATTATATTGGTAGTCTAATAATATTAAATATTAAATAATACAATAACTATAAGAAAGAACAAAAAAAAAAAAGAATTTACGTAAAAATGATGTGATGAATAAGATATATTTTGACTTCCTGATAAAAATAAAGTGATAGTAAGAATTTTGTTAAAATAATATGATCTAATGTGCTCGAACAAGATAGATCACAATATGACATGTTTAGTATTTTTTAATAGCGATAGTGGAACGAAATGCAAGTACTAGAATCAAGGGGTTAGGTTGCTACAAATATATATTAAAAAGATTGGTTGTCTACTACGAGATTTGAACAATAATTTCATATCCTGCTTCATAATTAAATTCTCATGTTATATAGTAATTTTTATCTGAGAGGTTTATATTTTAAGAATATTTGTACATGATTCAAACAACCTACATCACAATTTGAAATGATTTGTCCGCGCATCGCGCGGGTACTAATGCTAGTTATCATTAGCACAAAAAAATAAACAAATGTATAAATGGTCGAGTGATCATGCTAAGTATGGTTGATTGAGGCCTATGTTACTGGTAGTACAGATCCATGAAACTATGTTTCTATATTGTAGACTTGGTCATGACACTTACAATATGGTTTGACAGTTAAAACTGTAACTGGATATATATTGTTGACAGAGAAAGGACAATATATGTCGATTCAAACATGTTTTCGTGAACCCAAGTACAGTCATGTCAATAGATAGCATAAGACTTGTATTTGACCTTTCAGTTACATTAACTCCGCAATCTCAATTTGTGTGATGTTGTTTTACTGGGAAAGACTTCTAAAACTAGTGGTCCAAAACAAGCATAAACATGTGTATAGCTTTAAATCATCTCATTAAAAAATAAAATGAAAAGTTTTAAGTTAAATTATTTCTAATATAGAAAAGTATTATTCTCGTGATCAAACTAAAAAGGAAAAGTATGACATATTTTGGGACAGGGGGAGCATTAAAGTGCAAAAAGAAGAAAAGCAACATGAATACACATGAGATGGTTGGGTATGTCTGACTATATACAAATAGGACTATTTGTGGTCAACAAACCTCAACCAAGTCCCAGTAAAACAGAATAAATTTTGGAACGTTGTGATTAATAATTTGTGGCAGCAAATCCCTTTTTGTATCAAGGTAAAACAAACAAGGTAATAAGTGAAAGTAGACTAGCAGAATACAAGGTGAAATAAAGTTGAAACTTGAAACAACATTAATGAAAACCTGTTTATATTTCAACAGAGCAAATCAGAACATAATCTTGCTATGAATTCTAGACTCAAAAATCAGTGTTTTCCTTTAAATTGGGGTTGTCAGAAATGTCTGTGGTGATGATGTTGATGTCTGTGTTCATCCAATCCAAAGCACTGCAAAACAGGGAAACATACTACAAAGAGGCACCTCTTTAACACAGAGAAAGTAGAAGAAACTACAAAACAAGGGCAACAACAACATGCCAAGAATGGATCATCATATGGTCTATTTCCTTCATTATGATTATTATGATGATGATGATGATGATGATGACCCATCTTCTTCTTTGACCTGATCAATATACAAAACCAATGATTACCCATTACTCAATTGGCAAAACAAAAACTACCCCTTAACTAAAAGTTTGTTATAAAAATAGGCAGCCCAATGCAGTAAGCTCTCGCTATACTCGGGGTCCAGGGAAGGGTCGGACCACAAGGGTCTATTTTACCCAGCCTTAGCAAGAGGCTGTTTCTACGGCTCGAACCCGTGACCTTCTGGTCACATGGCGGCACCCCTTCGTAAAAGTTTGTTATAATTGAGCAAAAAGATCAGATCTTTGATGTAAAATATGTAAGTAATTCAGAGTTGAGATATGAACCTCCTGTTTCTTCTTCTAATTCTTGGGAGATCTTAAGCTAAAAGAATAATGCAAGAGTAATTGTAAAAGAAGGGAAGCAGAGGAGATTGGTTGGAATGAGAATAGCTGTATCAGACCAGCAAAATTGGGAGGAATAAGACTTGTTTGTAGTTGAACTGAAAAAGAGTTATAAAGCGTGTGAATTTCGTGTTGGGTTGTCACAATTATAATCATTTGTCAAGTAGATAGCACTCCAACTAATATAAAATTTCAGCAAACTGGGTATCCAGGCTTTTGCTACCGTTAGTATATCTACAAGTCTAATCCAATTAGACCAAAAATCAGACGTGGCATTAAGTGACTGGTTCAGTTGATCTTGACAATGAGAATATAGAAGTACAGTCCGGTGCATAAAAAATTCTGTATTTGCATCCGGGGAAGGGCCACACCTTTAGGGTTGTGATGTAGACAACATACCTGATGTAATCGAACACGTAACTTATAAATTGCAGGGAGATAACTTTGCTCTAACTTTTTAGAATAGGGCATATTCTTTTCTGATTTTAAGTTATTATACACGATGGCTTGGGGGGCAATGATTAGTTTCTTCTATAGTGGTACAAGCTG
Organism: Nicotiana attenuata; assembly: GCF_001879085.1. NCBI lineage: Eukaryota > Viridiplantae > Streptophyta > Magnoliopsida > Solanales > Solanaceae > Nicotiana > Nicotiana attenuata. The sequence continues at coordinate 54,742 of NW_017673343.1, forward strand.
GGAATGCTATTTGGACTTTTGAGGCAAAGCCACTACAAATAATATATTGAACATAACATGAGGATTGAAGACTTTGATTAAAAAACTGAAGATTGGACTTGTTAATCATGATTCACGAGCAGTTTATTTTTGTATATATAATTTTATTATTAGTTAACTATATATAGAGATTAAGCCGAAGTCAATAAATGCGGCTAGCGTACCAGTATTTGTCCTTGTCGATATGCTTTTTTTTTTGGTCAGCTATATATAATATGCTTGAAAAGGAATGAAAATAAAATATCCTCTAAATTGAGATATTTGATCCTATTAATGTGTTTTTTTTTACAAATTTTTTGTAGTATCAAAATTATTGGATAAATTTCACAAATGGTCATATAACTAACTTTTTTTCATCAAAGTCATATATTTTCTCACACAAAAATCATAAAACTTTCACTAAATCACACAAAAAAAACACAAATTTTTTGTAGTATTTTTTTCAAAATAAATAATAATCTAAATAAAATAGGAATAAACAAACCCGACCCAACCCCACCCGACAATATCCATATATATATAAATGAAAATAATACTAAAAGTGAATCCTCCAAAACACGATATTTTTATCTTCTATGTTTTCGTCAAATTGATAGCATTATTGTTTTAACAGCTCTATAATTATCCATACCTTATTGTTTTGGGTCATAATCGAAATTTAAAAATAGCCAGATTTACCACTGGTCGTTGAAAAATAGCCAAGTTTCAAAAGTCATCGAAATTTAGCCACTTTAAATCTGAGCGAAAACACTGTTCAAAATCCGGAAAAATACGCCCGCAAATTTTACGGGTATTTTACGGGAGTTCCAGGATAACTATGCTGGAACTCCCGCAAATTTTACGGGAGTTCAGGCATAATTATGCTGGAACTCCCGCAAATTTTACAGGAGTTCCAGCAAGTATAATTGTCCAGTATAATATACTGGAGTTTGGAGCACTGGTGCTCCAGTCTCCCGCAAATTTTACAGGAGTTAGCAAAGTATACCGGTCCAGCATAATATGCTGGAGTTCGTACACAAATGCACTAGAACTCCCATATATTATACTGGACTGGTCCCTGTTGCAGCAAAATAATGGCTATTTTTCATTGACTTGATAAACGCTGGCTATTTTTCATTGACCAGTGTGAAAACTGGCTATACCATGATATTTTAACATTAATTGGGCCAGCCTAAAATAGCCCATACCACCAACGGTTTTGTTAAAAAAGACGGGAGACAATTTCCTGAATATCATAGAGCGCCAAAATTCGAACTTTATACCGCCAAATTCTTTAAACAGCACCGTCTGTATATATATAAACACACACACACACACACAAACACAAAAGCTAGGTTATTTATTTCACGCGAAATTTTCATTTTCAGTTCTTTAGTCAGCNAGCAAAGTATACCGGTCCAGCATAATATGCTGGAGTTCGTACACAAATGCACCAGAACTCCCGTATATTATACTGGACCGGTCCCTGTTGCAGCAAAATAGTGGCTATTTTTCATTGACTTGGTAAACGCTGGCTATTTTTCATTGACCAAAAATTCAAAAATAGCCAGATTTACCACTGGTCGTTGAAACATAGCCAAGTTTCAAAAGTCATCGAAATTTAGCCACTTTAAATCTGAGCGAAAACACTGTTCAAAATCCGGAAAAATACGCCCGCAAATTTTACGGGAGTTC